>NW_010130824.1:0-2634 GCF_000699245.1 Pterocles gutturalis | reverse complement strand
GACGGGAGGTAGCTCCAGGCACTGGGGGAGTGCTCCGGTGTCAGTGCTGAAACACCCTTACGCAGCGCCGGAGGTCCCGCCTGGCAGCCCAAGCCCATGCCGGCTCACGCTCCCATGGCAAGTCCCACAAAAGCCGGTGGGGCTCCATCCGGGCATGGCTTTCCTGAGGAGATCTGGTTTGTAGGATCTGGGCCTGAAATTTTCTCTTGCACCAGAATTGGCTGGAGTGAAGTAGATGTTGAGACTTAGAAAACAGGATAAGCTGCAACCTCTGAATCACTGTTTCCAGTTGCTTGGGGGCAGCAGGGATGGAGATTTCTAATTAGTCATTGTTTTTAAACTAAAACATAAGTCTTTGGACATGTATCCTGGTTTTCTTCTTGGGTTTTGTTTTGTTTTTTAAACCAGGCTGCTACATAACAAATTAGAGTAAAATTTTATCTCTCTGGCAGTAAAGATAATTTTTTTTGTTTCCTTTCTGTCTTTAACCTCCCCCCTTCTCCCCCTTCTCTGTTTTTAATTCCTCGGGTCTCTTGTTTATCCCAAAGTGGACCAACAGCACAAACCACTGGACTGTGTTTTGCTGAGCAAGGAGCTGTTTTCAGTGCTGAATAACTGTTGCACGCTCTTTAATTCTCTGTTTTTGGTGCACATGATTTAAAAATATAGAGAACAAACAAACAAAAAAAAGCCCTACGAGTGAAATCTGTTGTTCTTGTGATGATCAGATGAGAATTTTCTCTGTATGCATTTTTCTAACTGGTATGAGAGAGTGTGTTAATCATGCATTTCACTGCACTTCCTTGTTTCGGGAGGAGCATCGTGTTTCCGTGTGAACCAGTTCTTGGGTGACACCCAACCACCCAGCTGGGTGAACAGATTGGCGAGAGCCAGAGCTCAGCTCAGGGGGAAGGAGCTCAGCTCAGGGGGAAGGAGCTCTTCTCACCAGGTGAGAGGCCTCAGAAATTAAATGCTCAGAAACAATTACGTTAGACCTAGATTTTGCAGAATCCTGTTTAAAAAGAATAAGCGGAAAAGGGGAAACAAAATCATCTTGAATTCAGAAAAAAAAAATCAACATATATAAATGCAAGCAGAATGGCATCATGTAAGGTACCACCACAAATAAGCTGTTCTCATAGTTACGAACTGTATGTATCCTTTGTTTTGTTTTTCATAAGGAAACGGGAATGCTTTCCCCACTGACAAAACTAAAGGACAATATTTCCGATACCAGCCTGTCTGTTGATGCTCTTGTGTTTACAAATTGTGTATACTTTTATTTCTTTGATCTTATTTTAATTTTATTTTTTGGCATATTCTTTCAGGTCATTTGCTTCGGTAATAAATGCAATTGTTTGTTTTCAAATAATGGGTTTTCACCTTTTCATGTATTTGTACATTGTATATAGTTCTTCAGTATTAGAGGGAGGCGTATTGTTTGTCATATTTACAATATGTGTTGGTGCTCATTTGAGAAAATAAAATTTTCAAGTACTAAAACTGTTGGTCCATGTTTCTGGTTTAATCTCCTGTACTGTGCACAAATTGGAGGCAGCAAAAGTTGCTCAAGAAATGTTACATTTAACGTGAAAACAGTCAAATTATCCTCTTGTCCAGTACCGGCTTGTCCGGAGCAGTCACCTGGTGTGTGCTTGAATCGCTTCAGCACTTGGAGACTCTAGTCACAGGCGAGGATCCTGATCCTGGAACTTAGTACAAGAGGAAACCCCGAATGGACCAGGAGACGGTGCTGACCCTCCTGACGCCATCGTACTGAAACGAGTGGCTTTCCCTAAACCAGAGCAGCGAGGGGAGCACGTACTTTGTTCCATGAGGAATTACATGATTTTAATCACGCACGCCAGCTGGGTGCCCTTAATTCCCCACACGTGTGAAAAGGAAACTTAATTGATGGTGCCAGCTTAGAAATGCCCTGAACCCAAAGCATAGCTCAGGCCGTGGCAAGAAAAGCTGCACCCGAGAGGCTGGAGGCAAGGAGGAGCCGGGGGGGTGTGTGGGGGCCGGGTGAGGAGTCAGGGACGATGCGACTGCGTGCCCGTGGTGCGGACAAACAGGTTCAGCCGATGGACAGTCGATAAAATTAATTGCTCGCCCAACGGGCTCAAGGTAATTTGAGTTCTTGGTTTCGCAAAAACCTGAATTTGCTGTTGTCGGTGCCGCGCCTGCGTGTGACGTGCGGGGTGTGTGCTCTGCCGGTGGCATCCGTAGGAGACAGGAGAGGAGGCATGCTCATGCCTCCGCCCTGCATGGCAGGAAGGTCTCGGGGATGAGAACACCTCCAAAAAATGCGAGGCCGGTCCTTCGGGTGTGCCACGGTGCCTGGAGATGAGTGCGGTCTGGTGCAGGGCAGCTCCTCGCCGCTGTGCTGTCGCTGGGCTTGTTCCTGCAAACCCCCGGAGCTGCTGTACGCGAACGGCTGCAGCCGGGTCACTCCAAAAACCCGAAGGTTTTTAACTCGTGTTGTCAAGAGAAGGAATTACACCGTTGCAAGGGCAGCTCACGCAGCACCCCATGGCCCTGTGTGTGTGCACAGGACGAGGGGTTTGGTTTCCGCCGCAGTCGGCTGTTCCCACTGGGGCGAGGGCACGGGCAGCAGACATTTCTGCGGGG
>NW_010130823.1:21318-22626 GCF_000699245.1 Pterocles gutturalis | reverse complement strand
CAGGATGTCCGTCCCCATCAGCATCTCCAACCCCGACCTGGCGCGGCACAGCACCGAGCTCTTCATGGACAGCGGCTTTTCTCCCCTCAGCCAGCGGATGGGAGCTATGGTGGCCTTTGACAGATTCGAGGACTTCACGAGGTGGGGGAGCAGGGACGTGCCTCGCCGGTCGTGCACGTGCCTTTTGGGTGCTGCTGCAGTCGTTAGAGAGCAAAAGCGGGTGGAAGAGCTGCCTACTCGGGCAGGGGGTGGGCATGACGTGCTGGCTTGTCACCCCATCCCCACAATTTGGGCAGGAACTTCGATGAAGTGATCTCATGCTTTGCTGACCCACCTTCAGAGTGCGCGCTCTTCAGCGAAGCACGAGCCACCATCTACGAGGAGGAGGACGCCAAGGTGGGCACGATGCCGTTGCTGTCCCTGCTGTGTGGTGCTGCCATGGCAGTGGAACTGCTGGTCAGGTTTGACTGGTTTGGATTTTTTTTTTTTTTTTTCCAGAATGTCCATGAGGAGCCAATTCACATCCTCAACATCACGCTCCGCTGGGCTGAACACACAGAGGATGAGAAGCTGGTGCCCATCTTCAGAGCCTTTGCCCAGTCCAAGGTCTGTTGCTGGGGCTGGACCCCCCTTTGCAGACCCCACAAGCCAGGGCACCGTATCCCCAGGCGCTGCCCCATCCCCATGGAGCTCTCCCCAAAATGCTGCACCCCGGGGCAGCCACTTGGGTTTTGTTTGCTCCCTGGGTGGAGATGTTTAAGCTCTCGTGACTGGTGGAGTTTTCTGTTTCCATGCAGAAAAACATCCTTGTCAACTGTGGTCTCCGAAGAATCACATTCCTCATTGTCCAGCAAGTGAGTGCGGTCTGAGCCGACGACTTCGAACACATCGTGCTTCTGCCTCCCTAAAGCTCCTACAGGCATCTCTAAGTACCTTCTAGACACAGCATTGTGTGATGGATGTACCTGCTGTGCATCAGGAGCTGGGGATTAATTAACGAGGGATTCAATGAGTGATTTATCTCCTTTATGCCTCTAATGTCTCCAGTAACATTAGGCTCCTGCACGGCCACTTTGGAGCTTTAAATTGTGTTTGAAAGGCATCAGTTACTCCCAGCTCTTTTCCCTTTGGGAAAGGAGCAAGCCTGCAAGGTTTTTTCTTTTAAATGAATTCAGGATGGTTCACACTGAGCTTTCTCTCTCCTTTGCTCTAGAGAGAATTCCCAAAGTTTTTCACCTTCAGGGCGAGGGACGAGGTAAGAGCCGCAGTAAAAGCAGCGCCGGGCTGGTGCTGGCTGACCGGCCACTC
>NW_010130823.1:20297-21148 GCF_000699245.1 Pterocles gutturalis | reverse complement strand
CACCGAGGCCACCGACTACCGCTTCTTCATCCGCGCCATCGTGCGCCACTCCGACCTCGTCACCAAGGCAAGGCGCTGCCCGGTCCCCTGGCTGCGCGGGTGGAGATGGGCGCAGTTTGGGTACAGGGGATGCTCTGGCTGCCCCTGATCCGCCCGGTGCGCTGCAGGAGGCTTCCTTCGAGTACTTGCAGAACCAGGGCGAGCGGCTGCTCCTGGAGGCGATGGATGAGTTGGAGGTGGCCTCCAGCAACACCACTGTCCGCACCGACTGCAACCACATCTTCCTCAACTTCGTCCCAACGGTCGTCATGGACCCCTCCAAGGTGTGTTTCTCGGTGTCCTGCTTCCCGCTGTCAGTGTGATGCTGATCCGGGGATGGAGGCTGCATCCCGTGTCCCACTGGCACCCCCAACGCTCGCTGTCAGACCCCATCCTGTCCAGTGCCCACCCAGCCCTGGGTAGGGGATGGATTCAGCAGCCCCAGAGATTTCTGCAGCTTAATTTCTGTGTCAGACCTTCCCTGTGGGATATTTGCTGGGGCGGTGCTGAGTTTTCACACTTGGCAACCATCCGGGCTTTTTGTCCAGACTTGGGTAAGCAGGCAGCTTGCTGGAGGGCACGAGGGCGGGCAGCAGGCTCTTCCCCGGGCAGCGTGTGGTCTGAAGGAGTGGGGCTGTGTCCGTTCAGGAGGCCCTGGGGCACTGTCTGTCCCTCTCCTGAGGGATGGAGAGAAGGAAGGGGCTTGCCCAAAGCAAATCTGAAATGACTGTTTGGGCTGGAGATGCAATGGGTCTGCTCCAGCCTTGGCATTGCGCTCTCAGGGACAGTGTTGGCCCCGGGGCCACGGACCC
>NW_010130823.1:13726-20213 GCF_000699245.1 Pterocles gutturalis | reverse complement strand
GAGGGAAACACCAACTCCCCCCCGCCCCCCCCCGCCACTGCCATCCCCATCCGCCTCTTCCTCACCAACGAGTCCGGCTACTACCTGGACATCAGCCTCTACAAGGAGGTGAAGGACGCCAGCACCGGCAGCGTGAGTAACCGCGGGTGGCGGCTGCAAGTGGGAACCCAACCATGACTTTTAGAGCTGCTGTCGGCTACGGCAAAGCTTTGGGGTGTTTTCTGCAAAAATCCTCGTGCACCTGCAGTGCTGGTCTGTCCCGGAGCCCCTGGGACTGTGCAGCATTCCCAGGGCCAGACTGGTTTCACTCCCTCGGTGCTGTTGGGCACCTGGGGGTGAAACTTTGCTGCAAAATGGTGCTGAGCCCCGGGGGTGTTGCTGGTCTGCAGTCAGGCAGTTTTTGTTCTGGGAGGTGAAGGTCAGTGGTAGGGTGTTACTGGTTCTTGCAGCAGAGCAGTGTTGCGCTCTATCCCCTCGATAGCAAAGTGTGGGGTGGAAAATCATTTTGTTTGGTCGAGCAGAGCCATGGGTGCGAGCTTCTTGGGCAGGCAAAGCTGAGCAGTGCTGCAGACCCGGGGGGCTCTGGCACCTTGGCATTGCAGAGAGGACTTGCCTGCGTGTGAGGGAAGGCAGCCAGTGCTCTGCCCTTCTCTCCAGATCATGTTTCAGTCGTACGGGGACAAGCAAGGGCCGCAGCACGGGATGCTCATCAACACGCCCTACGTCACCAAGGACCTGCTCCAGGCCAAGCGGTTCCAGGCGCAGTCCTTGGGCACCACCTACGTGTACGACTTCCCAGAACTCATCAGGCAGGTGAGGCAGAAAGAGATTCCAAATTATTGCATTTGATTTTTCTTCCCCACCTTCCCCAGATATTCCCATCTGGGGAAAAGACTCCTCTCCCCTGAGCTGGAAAATGAGAAAAAGAACAGTGCAAGCCCCAACATTTTGGGTTGTATGAGGCATTTCTGAACCGATTCCTAGCTCTTGCAAAGTGCTGTAGTTGCACTCGTGGAGGATGTGAACCAGAAAGCCCCATGCAAGGTGGTCTGCAGCAGGGTGGGCGCTCTAACGCAAAGTTTTGCTCCCCCCAAGTCCCATCCTGCTGAGGGGGTGTGTCTGCACTCTGCGATAGCCTCCGAGCTGCCGCAGCCCCTGCTTTCAGCTCGTCCTACGCACGGTGTCTCTGCAGGCTCTCTTCAAGCTGTGGGGCTCCTCCGAGCTGCACCCCAAGGACGTCCTGACCTACACCGAGCTGGTGCTGGACTCCCAGGGGCACCTGGTGCAGATGAACAGGGTCCCTGGAGGGAACGAGGTAATGGGGAACGATTTGGGAATGGGGTGAGAGAGAGGGGTGGGAGGAAGCTGTGCTGCGGCAGGCGGGGATGGCTGGGGGCTGCCCTGGTCCAGCTGTGTTTAAATCCCAGGAAAAGCTTTTCAGGCACTTTGTCTGTTGGTTAATGCAGGCTGCAGCTCCCTGGAGGAGCCTGCCCTGTGACCTTGTCCTCTTTTGGGGCAGGTGGGGATGGTTGCTTTCAAAATGAAGCTGATGACCCCCGAGTATCCGAAAGGCCGGGACATTGTGCTCATCTGCAACGACATCACCCACAAGATCGGCTCCTTCGGGCCGGAGGAGGACCTGGTCTTCCTGCGGGCCTCGGAGCTGGCGCGGGCTGAAGGCATCCCCCGCATCTACATCGCCGCCAACAGCGGCGCCCGCATCGGCTTTGCCGACGAGATAAAGCACATGTTCCAGGTGGCCTGGGTGGACCCTGCGGACCCCTACAAGGTGTGTGGGCACCTCCTCTCCTGCCATCACAGAAAACAACAGGGGACTTACCTGGGGAAGGAAGGACCAGAGCTAAACTGGGAGATAAAACTGGGATCAGTGGTGGGGGGTGAGCCCACACCAGCACCCAGCACCACAGGGACCGTTCCCTCTGCTGTCCCCAGTGGGCTTGAGATGAAGGTGGCTGTGCTGGCACGGCTGCAGGGTCCAGCCCTGGTCCCTGAGCTGCTGTTGATGCACGGGGAGGGTTTGGGATGGATTTGGAGAGGGGCTGTGTCCTGCATGTGCATGGGGGGCTCCACAACTCATCCTCCTCCTCTTTACTCCCAGGGGTTCAAGTACCTGTACCTGACTCCGCAGGACTACACGAGGATCAGCGCCATGAACTCGGTGCACTGTGAGCACGTGGAGGAAGGGGGCGAGTCCAGGTGAGCCCCACCAGGACGCAGCTCCCACGTCCTGGCTCAGCATCCTGCCAGACACGTCACACGCGTGGGTGCTTCCCCCCGTCCTGCCCACACCACCGCGGCTCTGCGTTCCCGGCAGGTACGTCCTCCTGGACATCATCGGGAAGGACAATGGATTTGGGGTGGAAAACCTGCGAGCTGCTGGTACCATTGCCGGGGAGTCCTCTCGCGCTTACGAGGAGATTGGTGGAAAACCTGCGAGCTGCTGGTACCATCGCCGGGGAGTCCTCTCGCGCTTACGAGGAAATAGTGACCATCAGCATGGTACAGCTGTGGGTCCTACCCTGCTCCGCACCTCCCTGCTCTCCTCCTTGCTTTGAAAGTCACCTGGGGTGGGGGGAATGACAGGATGCAGCAAGCGACCCGGTGAAACTCCTGCAGAGCTAGGGAGCATCATTCTCCCAGTGCTCATGGATCCTGCTGCAGCCGTTTCTCCCAGTAACCCCGCGTGTCCTGGTGTGCATGCCCAGGTGACCTGCCGTGCCATCGGGATCGGAGCGTACCTGGTGCGGCTGGGCCAGCGTGTCATCCAGGTGGAGAACTCCCACATCATCCTCACCGGCGTCACAGCTCTCAATAAGGTACCGTGCTGCGTGCCCTCCTCCTGGCAGCGCCCAGCTCTGGGCAGAATCACTCCGATTTGAGCTGATTTGAAACCCGCCGAGCTAAACCCACACGCTCGTCTAAAGCAAGATCCCCTTGCTTTGACTTCAGCCTAGTAGGCAGAGGTGGAAATTCAGCCTCAAAGCAGAGGGAACGTGCCTGTGCAGAGGTTTGATTAGAAGAAGGAGGGGCAGCTCCTGCGTTAGCAGAGACCAACTGTTTGTGTTACCGATTCTGGCTAGGTGCTGGGGCGGGAAGTTTACACCTCCAACAGCCAGCTGGGAGGCGTGCAGATCATGCACAATAACGGCGTTTCCCACGTCACTGTCCCGGATGACTTTGAGGGGGTCTACACCATCCTGCAGTGGCTCTCGTACATACCCAAGGTAGGAGGGTGCTGCGGGACGGTGCAGCGGGGTGTCAGGCGATACCTGGCTGCTGACCTGCTCCTGGGGGCTCTCCCTTGCAGGATAACCACAGCCCGGTGCCTGTCACTGCCGTAAGCGACCCCATCGAAAGAGAAATCGGGTTTGTCCCTTCCAAAGTCCCCTATGACCCCAGGTGGATGCTGGCAGGGAGACCCCATCCGAGTGAGTGAAAGCAGCCCGAGACCTCTGCAGCAATGCTCCCCATGTGTTTTGTGGCTGCAAACCCCTCCCATCCTGGTGCAAAAGGTGCTTTTTGCTGCGTGTCAGCGCACAGGGAGCCCTCCAGTGCTCATTGCTGTGCTGCTCCCCTTCTCCCCGTGCTCGGCAGCTCTCAAGGGGACCTGGCAGAGCGGCTTCTTCGACCAGGGCAGCTTCCTGGAGATCATGAGGCCGTGGGCGCAGACGGTCGTGGTCGGCAGAGCGAGGTACTGCCGGGGAGGGAGCCGGCGGGTGGTGAGCGGTGCGGGGAGCCTGCGTGCACGGCCAAGCACACTCAAGCCCTGGCCGTGGCTCTGCTTTTGGGATGGCGATGGGGGAAACCTCTTTTTTTTCTGGGGCTGGGGTGCAGTGTGGAGGGGACCTGCCTCTGCTGAGGCCACCCTGCCTCGCTGCAGGCTGGGAGGTCTCCCCGTGGGTGTCATCGCTGTCGAGACCCGCCCTGTGGAGGTGACGATACCCGCAGACCCCGCCAACCCGGACTCGGAGGCGAAGGTGCGTGGGGAGATCTTAGTGGAGCCAAGCAGCAACCAGGAGGAGGAGAGCAGGGAAAAAACTTTGTGTAATCCTTTGGCATGTCTTGATTTTCGTTAAAGGCCAGTGAAATCAAGGGTGCTCGGGCAGTTTGTTTTCTTTCAGCTCTTTCACACCCTGTGCTGACCTACCAGCGCAGCGTGCTGGGAAGCACGGTGCCGGTCTCAGTGCTGCTGCTCACCGTCTTTTCCAGATAATCCAGCAGGCTGGGCAGGTCTGGTTCCCGGACTCTGCTTTTAAAACAGCCCAGGCGATTCGGGACTTCAACCGGGAGCATCTCCCGCTGATGATCTTTGCCAACTGGCGAGGCTTCTCCAGCGGCATGAAAGGTACCCGTGCTTGGGGTGCCCAGAGCCCCGTGCTGGGACGTACTGCCAGCACTCCTGCCACCCCTGGGTCCTGGGGTGTGGGGCTGGGCTGGGGAGGTGATGGGGCATCGCCAGGACCCAGGTCCCAGGGCTTGGTGGCTTCCTGCTGGGTTGGTTTTGGGGAGCCTTGGTTGGTCTCTCCAATGGAGAAGGTGGCTTTGGGGTGCTAGCAGGAGATGAGGGGCAATAGTCAGGGCACCTGGCTACCAAGTCCCTTTGGTTTTTCAGACATGTATGACCAAATGCTGAAGTTTGGCGCCTACATTGTCGATAGCATCCGGGACTTTAAGCAGCCTGTCCTGGTCTACATCCCGCCGCACGCGGAGCTGCGGGGAGGCTCCTGGGTGGTCATCGACCCCACCATCAACCCCCTGTATGTGGAGCTCTACGCAGACAAGGAGAGCAGGTCAGCATCCAAAATACACGTGCATCCTCTGCAGCCCATGTGCAGAGAAACGAGAGCCAGTGCGTGGGGTCTGCAGAGTCACAGTCCCACTGAGTGACCTCCAGTCCCTTGAGATGGGTGGTTTTTTTCCCTTTGAGATGGGTATTTTTTTTTCCCTTGAGGTGGGTATTTTTTTCCCTTGAGTTAATCAAAGCCATCAGCTGAGGGTGCCAGGGCTCTTACAGAGCAGGGTGGCCGGTATGTCCTGTGTGCAGCGAAGGCTGTGGCTGAGTAAAACCTGGTTCTGGGGGTCAGGAGGATTTTCTCCAACCTGAATTAGTGCACATTGGAGCAAGCTGTAAAAAGTGGAAGGATAGACAAGAATCCCAGACTGGAAACAAAACCCTTTTAGGGTTTCTCTCTCCCTAATTCTTAGAAGAGAGAATTGCCCGGATATCTTGTCCCAGGATTTATTTCCCCGTGCAGACAGACCAGTCCCTGCTTCACCAAACTTTCCTTCCAGGGGAGGCATTTTGGAGCCTGGAGGAACAGTGGAGATCAAGTTCAGGAAGAAAGATTTGGTGAAGACCATGAGAAGGATCGATACGGTGTACGCCAGGCTCGTGGAGCAGCTGGGTAAAGGAAGGGCATTTCGACTTGCGGTGGTGACAAGTTAAAACACAAGGCTCAGACACCATGATGGCAACTATCAGGAAATGCTTTAATGTTAATCTCTGACAATTCCTGATGATTTTTCTGATGATGGAGTCCCCCAGGGGGATGTGGTGGTACTTTAGCACACCTCTGTCTGCTGGGGGCTCCGTGGATGGTGCTGGACTTTTCTCCCATGCTTTGAGGTGAAGGATGGCAATTCTCACTGCCAAAGGAGACCACACACGGTCATCACAGAGCTGCACAGGGGCTGCCTTTGGTGCACAGGGGCTGCCTTTGGTGCACAGGGGCTGCTTTCACCCTGTGGTCAGCTCCTGCCTGCAGCGGACGGTGGGGCTGCCCTGGGAGGTCCTTGCCCCCATGTCCCTCCACCCTGCATGGTCCTACAAAGTCCTTGCAGATGCCACCTCCCACCTCTCCCGAGGCACTGAACGCAGTGCAGCCCCTTTGTGGCCGTGGCGTTCTGTGACGGGGCTCCGGGCAGGGAGTCAATGTGCCAAACCAAAGGGACGCGGTGCTGGGTGCCCTGTTTCCTGGCAGCGGTAGCTGATGGAGCCCAGAGCCCATCACCAGGGTGGCGGGTGGGCTGCTGAGCACGGCGTGTCCCACAGGGACCCCCGAGCTGTCCGAGGTGCAGCGCCGGGAGCTGGAGAAGCAGCTGAAGGCCCGGGAGGAGCTGCTCCTGCCCATGTACTACCAGGTGGCTGTGTGCTTCGCCGACCTGCACGACACCCCGGGGCGCATGCAGGAGAAAGGCGTCATCACGGTGAGCACGGGCAGCGGCGGGATGGGCTGGCACAGGGCAGTGGCAGCACGAAGGTGGGAGGCAAAGTCCCCTCCCCAGGATCCAGGCTGCAGCTCAGTGTGCCGCTGTTCCTGCGCCGGGTGCTGCTCTCTGCTCCAGCTGCCTCCAAACCCGCTGGTGCGAGCTGTGAGCGAGCAGTCGCTGCACATCAGCTCCTCTTCTTTCTGCAAAAACGAACCTGGGCTCTGCCCCGATTTCTGCAGGACATCCTGGAGTGGAA
>NW_010130823.1:12660-13607 GCF_000699245.1 Pterocles gutturalis | reverse complement strand
GCGCTGGTTCATGGAGACGG
Source organism: Pterocles gutturalis (assembly GCF_000699245.1). Classification (NCBI taxonomy): domain Eukaryota; kingdom Metazoa; phylum Chordata; class Aves; order Pterocliformes; family Pteroclidae; genus Pterocles; species Pterocles gutturalis. The sequence goes on along the minus strand of NW_010130823.1, from coordinate 13,587 downwards.
AAGGAGCCGCCAAGGTACCCCCAGCCCCGGCTTCCCGAGGCATCCCTGCGGCCAGGGGGTCCTGAGGGCTGTCGCCTTGCTCTCCTGTTGCTCGGCCATTTCGTTGGTGCCTCTCTGAGGGTTTAAGCGTGCGATGGGAGTTGCCCTTCTGCAGCCTGCGGCAGGGCAGGCGGCCGAGCAGCCCTGAGCCTGGGGCGGGCTCTTCGAAGCGGGTGACCTCAGGTGGATGCTGGTGCTCGGCAATAGCAAAGTGACCCCCAAATAAACACACCTATCCTCATTTTCTACCGCAAGATAGGGCAGAAGAGAGATTTGGGGTTTTTGCATTTGAGCTGCTCCAAGTGCCACGACACACACATCACCATGTCAGTCCTGTAATTGCTGAGCAGGGAAGTGAGGGCGTGCAAAGGAAACGTATTTTACCTTCACTTTGTGCATTTTAAACTGTCCGCGAAGCTTTCCCCAGTTTCAGTTTCCAGACTGAACCTTTTCCCCAGCGGCTGTTACATGAGAGTGTGCCATGCTGCGCCGTTCGTGCAGGGCTGAGTAGAAAAACCCCATTGCCTGCCTGTCTCGGGGGAGGAAGAAGCCCAAGGATGCAGCAGAAAGGGGGGGGCTCAGGCTGTGCAGGCAGCAGGACCCCCCCACGGTGCTGCTCTCCCCAGGGCTACCTGTGGGACAACAACCAGGTGGTGGTGGAGTGGCTGGAGAAGCACATGCAGGAGGAGGACGGCACCCAGTCGGCCATCTGGGAGAACATCAAGTACTTGAAGCGGGACTACGTGCTCAAGCACATCCGGAGGTGAGCGGCCGTGGGAGCTGGGGTGCGAAGGGCAATGCTGTCCCCTGGGGTGGGGACAGGGTGGAGATGAGGCTGTTCTTCAGCCCCGGAGGGAGCTGGCCGGTCCCTTCTGGCCTGACGCCGGG
>NW_010130823.1:12152-12508 GCF_000699245.1 Pterocles gutturalis | reverse complement strand
CGCTGCTGCTTGGGGGCCAGACCTCGCCTCCCCACCCGGTTCATCAGCCTGCAGACTGCAGCCTGGGACTCTTATCGTGTGTGTAAATAAAGGATACCCGTGTTTGTATTTTAAGCCATGAAGACGGTCTCTCCAGCTGTGCAAAGTTCCCTCTGGCGCTGGGGGTGTTCATCAGAGGGCAGCTCAGCGGAAGATAAACTTGGCCCAAGCCAAGCCTGGAGTCTGGACCTGGTGCAGAAGTTGGTTTTAAAAAGAATCTAAAATCTTTCACTGTGTTTTAGTTGCAAACCCTGGCGTTGGTCTTTAACACAAGCACCAGTGTCAGACGGGTTTCATGAGACTGGACGGAGCTGGAA
>NW_010130823.1:7547-11933 GCF_000699245.1 Pterocles gutturalis | reverse complement strand
GCCCCGACAGTGCCCGCCCAGCCAGCCGTCCCGGAGCTGCTGCAGCGGGAACATCAGCGGATCCCCTGCACTCTGCCCCGGCTCTTCCTCTTGCCCGTCTCGTGTCCCTCCTGGCTCCTGCCGCAGCCCCTTCGGGTGTTTTCAGCTGGGAGAGGAGGGAGGACACGGCTCCGGGTGCTGCTGCCCCAGTGATCGGCTGGAGCACAGGAGCTGGGGTGAGCTCTCCATCTGCCCGGACCTGCACCTCGCTCCTCGGGGAGCCTTTAACCGCCTGGGTTCATGGAGGGGAAACGGGAACGTGTGCTTTCCGCTGGCCATGCGGGTGTGTGAGGGGGTGCTGGCGCTCGCCCTACGGGAGCCAAGCTGCAGCAATAAAGCGAGCAGGGTTCTTGAGGAGGTTTCCTGGGCTCTGTTTCTTTTGTCGTTGTATGAACGCGGTGGATCTGAGCAGGGGCCGGTGCTCTGGGGCTGTGCAGCCCCCTCCCTGCGGCACAGAAACCGCTGCGGTCCAGAGCAGCTCGTCGCAGCCGTGCCCCAGAGCCCTTCCCCACGCTCAGGCACAGGGATTTTCAGGACCAGGTTGACAGAATGGGAAAATAATTCATCCGGTAAATACCTGTAAACCCTTCTTCTCCTGGAGGATCTGAGCCAGGGACCGAGCCTTGAGCTGGACACGGTGTCACGTCTGTGAAGGCGATGGAGCCTGTTAGCAGTGGCAGGGAAAGGCACCAGTCTGAGATGCAAGAGAGGAGCCAGCGCCTCAGCATGCTCAGACACTGCGGCTGCAGGCGGACACCTCTGAGCTTTCTCCGTTTATCAACAGCCATAAGTTGTACGAAACTATTTCCTGGCTGGGCTGGATCTCCATCAGCAGATGCCTCGGAATTACTAACGCGGAGCTGGAGGATCCCGTGTGCCAGAGCACGCCAGCCTCCAGAGCAGTCACAGTGCAGCATATCCACAACAACCCAGGCTTAGTGCTAAGAAGTATTTATTTAAAAAAACATGAAGACATCATAGATGACGCCAGTCACAGCAAACAATCGTTAATCACATTTGTTCTTGAACAATAAATTATGACATGGAACATGGTGCCCGTTCGGAAGAGGTTGCCGTGGACGTGCGCACCAGGGAGGATCCAGGCACGGACACTTTCCAGCCCCGGATCTTCCCAGCAGCGTCCTGCACCCTCGGGGATTTTAGTAGAGGGACGTAGGCTGGAGATGTTTCACCACATTTTTTGCAACGTATGTTACCAAGTACAAAGCAGGGTTTGAAAATTTAAAAACTCCATTAGAATTAATTTGACTTGGTTAATTAGGAAAGAAAGGCTATCATGAGTTGGCGTGGTGCAGTTGCTATATTTGGTCTCTGAATTTTTAATAAAAAACATGAGTTTCACAGTATCAAAAGTGCTTATTTCAAAGAGGTGTAGTGTAAGGACGGTGATTGGAATGGTTGCGGTTTTGCTTATGAATAATTTAGTGGACATGAAACAGGTTGCTGCAGCATTTTAAAAAATTGAACAGTGCTCAGTTTACATAATTTCTTTTCATAACAATAAATATAAATAAATTTACAAATAGTAATACTGACTAGCACAAGAACAGACAGAAACACAATACACGACTCTAAACAAATCTAATATATTTTTAAAAAATGCTAAAAATAGGCGTATTTCCTAAAATCTTCTAGCCAGTGATCAGTTTAATAATTCAGTAGTACCACTTCCTTCATGGCGTAAGGACTTTGTTTTTAAATGGAGATGTAAGAGTTGGCTGCTATGAGTTTGATTTTTCATTTTTAATATTTTTGCTCCTTTTTTCCTAACTCATAGCGATAAATTAACCATAATTACATCAGAAAAGCGTTAGTGGTGCCAGTGGCTCCAGGAACTGTGTGGGTCTTTGTTCAATGGCAATAGTTTTTTGCCAATTTATTTAAAAAATACATACAGGGTACATGATCAACCCGTTTGGACTCCAGCTTGGTGCTGACCAGCCCATTGACTTGTTTTGGCTTCTGTGTAGGTGGCGACCAAACAGCGTCTGTATGTAAGTCCAGGTCACAGTGTTGATTACATCTATTTGCCTTAACGGGACTATTTTTTAGCTCAGTTATGTTCTAGTGAAAGGTCCTGCTGAGTGATGTCCTCCAGGTCCTTCTTGAGAGCTCAGCAGTCCTACAACACGAGTGTCCGTGCCCTTCTTCAGGCTTGCCACGGGTGAAAGTGGTTCTTCTAGAAACAGTTTGATTTATTTTGGCATCATGTGCTGCGTCCCGGTGATCGCCAACACGTTCCAAGCGTCTGCAGGAGGAGCTCTTTTATTGCTTTCGGGTCAGATTTTAACGGTTGGGAGGAACGGGCCCTGGGTCCGTGGAATGGTGCAAACCTCAGAGCAGAGCGATGGGTTTGTTGCCCTGGGGGTTCATGTACTGAGCTGCTGCCATGTTGTCCAGCGCCGGGTAGGTGGTGTAGAGGCCGGTGACCTGCACGTCTGAGAAGGAGTGATCGCTGCTGCTGGAGACGGGCGTGAGGCCGGGGGTGCCCAGATCACAGTCTGAGAGGTGCAGCGGGGAGTTGCTGAAGGCACCCAGGGTGTCAAGGCTGAAGCTGTCGTCCTTCATTTCCTCCCATATGTTACCTTGAAAAGATGAAATTCTGGTCACAGCAACACATCCAACCCACCTGGGCACTGGGTGTGGGGTTGGTCCATATCTAAAGGGCTTTACCCCCTGTTCAGGACCAGTGCTGCGTGCAGACGGCATCATTTGTAACACAAAGGCAGTAAGAGTGTCTGTTCCCCCAAATCCCCTGTTTCCAGCAGGATTCTGGACCTTTCCGGGCAGCGTCTGTCTGCCATGTGCTAACCAGAAACCCAACGGCTGCACTGGGCATCCCCATCAGCCGGGGATGTTCTCCTTTCTCAGAAAGGGAACAGCAAGGCAGGAGCAGAGCTGTGGTGTGGCAGATCCAGCTGCCTGGATGTCCCTGCCTCCAGCTGCTGCAGCCTCTGCACTCGCACCATAACGGCAGGTCACTGTCCCATCCAGCACGGGGCAGAACTGCGCCAGGGACATCACGCTGCAGAGGCCAGCATCTTGGTTATATCCCACCCCGGAGCATCCTGCTGAGGACCCTGGTTATATATTCAGTGACTGTGTAACCCCGTAAACCACGCTGTCCCCTACCCCAGTTTCCTTCTCCCGTACCTTGCAATGCAAAATCCATAATGCTTGGGTCGAGAGCATCCACCTCCGTGTTCATGTCTGCCGTCACGTTCAGGAAGTCCGGAGGCGCGCGTCCCACAGGATGGTGAGGAAGAGGGCTGGGGCTCACGTCCGGCAGAGTGTGGAGAGGAGGCGTTTGCGCGGGTGCTGGCGAGTCGGGGGCGATGCGAGCCTGGGTCTGGATCTGGTGGTGCAGGGGGATGGACTGCAGCGAGAGCGTCATGATGGGCTGAGGCTGCAGCTGGGAGATGGGGATTCGGCCTTGAGCTGCTGCCATGTGGTTCAGGGTGGAGACCTCAGCCTCCGCCTGCTTGCTGGGCCGCCTGCAGCTCTCGGGTCTGTCGGTGATCAGCTTGTCCAGCTCCTCTGCACCAGCAATGCCCATTGCCAAGGAAGAAATGAGAAAGTTTAACCCGTTTGTTCAAGCAGGGCCCTGCCAAAGCATTTCATAAGCGACCAGAGCCACACTTTTTTTTGAGACTTTGAGATTTGAGCCCTTTTCCCCCCTTGCCTCTCGTACATGTAGCAAAAGTGCAATATAAGCCCTACCTGGGTTAGCCATGCTCCTGTGGATAGCAGCCAAGTCCTTCCGCTTCCACTTCTGCATCTCCTCTTCCATCTTGTCGATCTTGGCAGGATTGAGAGCCCACAGGCACCCTTTCCGAGAGGTGCCGCTCATCTTGTTCTCCACCTTCTCAAAACATTTATTCAGTGACAGGTTGTGGCGCACAGAGTTCTTCCAGCCATCGGGGGCTGTCTGAAAGCCGCAGAAGGATGTTAGTGAAACAAGCCACGAACAAAGTATTTGGGATGTTCTACTTCCACCTTGCAGGTGTATGCGTACCTTGAAGTAGGGGAAGTGCTCCTTCATGAAGCTGTAGATCTCGCTCACCGGGAGACTGCCTGTTTTGCTGTTCTTCAGCGCCATTGCAATCAAACAGCTAGAAGACAGAGAAATAAAATAACAACAGATTGCATGTGTTTAGCTGTCATATGCCTTCTTCTGGTCTAGCAACCTCAGCCCCATCTCTTCAGACACACACAGCTGGCTGATCAGGGGATTACTGCTCTCAGGTGCTCAGAAGTCACCTGTGATCCTGCAGATCTTACTCCTCTCTGCTGTCACTCTGCCTTTATGCCCTTGCCCAGGAACTA
>NW_010130823.1:0-7516 GCF_000699245.1 Pterocles gutturalis | reverse complement strand
TGCTGTCCCCCAGGGGCAGCTTCCCCAGGCTCTGGGGTGGATGACAGGATTTTTGTTCCCTTCCAAAGGAATCAAATACTCCCCCACTGCCCCACCTGTGGAGTTACAGTCACCCCAAGGCAGGCTGTAGGCAAGGGGCTGTTCTGCTCTCCGCTCACCTGTACGAGTAGATGGGTTTGGGGTAATGCTTTGGGTGCAGCTCTTGGACAGAGTGAGGAGCCAGGCGGGGCTGGGAATAGTGCGGCTGAGTTCCGTAGGATGTGTTGTACATTGCTGCTGGGTTACACTATGCACAAGGAGAAGAAGGAAAATGTTGGATGCAAAATGGCTGTAGATATGTAGGTTTCGGGTTATATTGCTGTTTTTCTTTTAAGAGCATTCTAGATATGATCTTTGCAGGTACTTCAAGACGTAGACCCCAGGGAAGTGACAGTACCTGCTGTGTGGTCTGTGCCAGGGCAAACACTTGCTGTGAGTGAGGAGGAGGAAAGAGCTGTTGCTGTGTTTGTAAACTGGGAGACGGCTGCCCACCTACAGCGTACTGGCTCATCTGCTGAGATAAAGACAACAAACGTGTCAGTCTTGAAATTACCGATGTCTTTTCCTGAGAAATGTTGCAATAATAAGTCACTGAGGACAGCTCTTACATTTGCTCCGTGTGTGGAAATAGAATTCAGCCCCAGGATTCCCTGTGGCAGGCTGGCCTGGACGTGGATCATTGCTCCAGGTGCTCCTGTCGAGTGCAGGTTGCTGGCTACGGGACCTGGTTAGGAGAGAGCAAAGGCAGGGAATGTTCGCATGAAAGTACACTTCAGAAAAGAGAGCTGACACTTATTTTTAAGACGCAGTTGAACGCAGCTAAGCTCTGGAGTGGATAATCACACCTCTCAGTGGCTTTCCAGCCTAAAAGAACCCCGAGCATTGCACAAATTGCGAAGATGTCGTCAGCTGCTTCTAAAACTCGTTATGCAGGGAATGAAAGATGATAGCTGTTTAACAGTCCACGGTGGTGTTACAGACACGGGATCTTACAAAAGAAAAAAACCAACTTATTCAGCACTATTTATCTGTACTCCAGAAGGATTTCTGCTCTAAAGTGAGCACGATGACACACCGAGCTCTCTCAGCAGAATACCGTAGGGAACGTCCTAAAGGATGTTTGCAAAGGAAAGACAGGAGTTCAATGAACGTACGCTGTGAGTCTCTATGAAGCAGACAGGTCTGGGGTAAATAAGATGCTCTTAATTTTACCAGTGTTGAAAAAAACAAGACTAATTGCCTAATTTCAAAGCTGTTGAAATGTGAATCTGAAATACTTTGGCCCAAGTTCATGCAACAAGGCACCAGCAACTACCCTGAGCAGAAAAGCCAAGCGGTCCCTACGACCTGAAGGAAATGTGTCAGCAAGAGCCTCTTCAGGAGACAACCGGCTCCAGGTCCTCTGGCAGGAAGCAAAATGTGATGCACTTCAAAGGAATCTGCTAAAAGGAGAGCTAGCCTCTGGCAGGAGGAAAGGAGGCAGGCGGTAGGCTGTGTCGTCTAAAGAGCGGTTATTTAACATCCCAACAGCTTACCTGTCTGCTGCAGCATCGCATTCGGGGCACCGAGGCTAAAATCCATTCTTCCACTGGCCATCTGTTGTAACCGAGGAACATCAACAGATGTCAGCCACGACAAGGACTGTAAGTCACTGGGGAGGTCATCTTCGCTCAGCTGGGAGGGGTCAGAAGCTAAGAGTCTGCAAAATGGCACGAAAGGTTAGCAGAGAGCAGAGATGCTGCTACACGGTCCCTGGTAAGACTTAGGGGAGGTGACTGGGATGCCGGAGCTCATGTGGGTCAGCGAGGAAAACACGCCAGGCTGGAATTCCGTTTGCAGAATTCCGATGCGACCTTTGGTTTCACAGTTGGCAGGTTCCTGCCGCCCTTTACCTAACCATGTGTTCCTTCGTACAGTTTGAAACCTTTTGGTTAAGAACACTTCTCGTGCAGTACTTTTAGGGGAAGAAGGCATCAGAACATGGAAGAGGAACTGCCTAGAAACAAAATCAAAGCTGATTCATTATTTTCACATTTGTCAGAAATTTGCACTTGTTTGGCCTTGATGTAGAAGAAACCTGTCAGGACTTTTAACCTGACAATTTTGGCATTAACCTTGAAATCCAGTGACCATCCAGCCTTGGAAGGAGTTTCTGTGCCCAGCTTCTCCAGGACCTGTGTGGTGGCTTGAGCACCTGGAGAGGGCTTTTCCCAGCCACCGCATCTCAGCAGGGGGGATGGATCCTTTGGATCCTTTACAGAATGACCTGATAATCTCTCCCATTCAGATACAGAAAGTTATTGATACTTAACAAGGAACCATGAAGCATAGGAAATTGTTTTTTAGGCAGTTTTTGACATGCTAAATGACAGGAATGAAAAGCTGGAGACTGAACGCGCCGTAACGCCCAGCCTGCCTTTAGCAACACACCTGAGCCAAACGCTGACAGACTGCTTTGGGTGTAAAGCCCCGTTTTTGATATATTCTGCATGTCCCACCCCCACTTGTTGTGTTTTGCTTCTGCTAGAGCACGTGGTACAAACCTGAAACACTGGAATATATTCACAGCACTCAAAAATTCCTGAGTGGTCAAAACTCCCATTGAAGTCTGTAAAATAACTATTGCAAATGATTTTTACTGATGTGAAACAGTATTGCAGAAGCCCTGAGTATCTCGAGGAGTAAAGCGGTAATTAGAACATGTCAGGAAATGATCATTAGATGCCCAGGGTAAACCCAAAGGGATTCAGTTCCAGGAAAACATATTTCTCTTTCAGAGGAACATAGTTCAGTTGGATGTAGTTGATTTTGCTTTCAAAACAAAGGCTTGAAGGAGCTCTCCCATAGATGTGTTAAAGCCAGCTGCGTGGTACTAATTGTGTTCCTTGCCAAATGACGATGCAGAAGCCTTAAATAAATCTGGTCTCTTGCTGAAGCATCTTTTATGTTTTACACAATCCTAAATCAGCTTAAAAGAACAAGCTGGAACTCTAGTGCCTGGCTGCCCAGGGGCTTTCAGCTCCTCTATTCAGGATTTCCAGAAACACGTATCAAAGTTCCCTAAACTATTCTCTGGGAGATCTTTAAAGCAGAATGTAATCTATTTGTTTGCAAAAAGATTTTGAAAAGAAGAAAAGGAATAATAAAGCCCCACAACACATGACCAGGAGCCAAAAGCTCAAATCCTGGCCAAAAAACATCTTCAAATCTCTCTCCCAGCCTACCCTGTTTTCTTTCTCCTACTGTAGTTATAGTGCAATAATTAGCATTGCCATGGTTACCGCTGTTCAGTTATTTTGTGAGGCCTGGGACTTAAATACATAAAAAGACTATCAGGTGACGGCTCTCCTGGCCCGGAGATTGGCTGGATTGGAAGTAAACAAGAGCATTAAATGATTTGAAAACTGGGCAGGCTCATGTCGTTTGCAACAGTTGGGCCCATTCATGGGAAGCCGATAACCCATTGTGCCGCCAACGACCGCTGCCCGGTGGCACGTGGCCTCGATTGTTTTTTGAGATTCTTGCTTAATTGTTTCCCCCCCCCCCCCCTCCTCCTCCTTTTTTACAAACTTCACATTAATCTGGCTGAATGACAGCCGACACACAACACACATCCACATGCCATCTGGCACCCCGGTCCCTGCCAGTGCTCCCAGACAAGTCAGCTCCTTCAACAAATAACGGGGTCAGATGGGCGGCGAGGGTCAGCACCCACCGCACACGCCTCCTGTCAGCCCATGAATCCGCCACATGCCCTCGCCGCTGCTCTGCACGGGGCGAGCATCCCTGCACCGGAGGACCGCAGGAGTCTGGGTGGTGCTCAGCATCCTTCCCGCCTTTAGCTTTTTGGGAAACAAAGGCTTCTGCTTCCCACTCACCCCAGGTGCCCTCATCCTGGTGCTGTTTGGAGACGTGGGAATGACCGGCGATACCCTGGGCACAGCTGGATGCCATCAGAAGCTGGAACTACAACTCTTCCTCTTGGCAGTTAGCACCGCGCCCCGTCCCCCTCTCAGCATCCTCGGGATGCAGAGCCACCCGGCGCTCTGCCTCTCGCACGAACGCTGTGGATCCAAACGGGGGCAAGGGAGGCAGCTGAAGTTTTAAGTTGATATAACAGTCATTAGGCTCTATTTTAAACAGATATGAAGATGCAATAATATATAATAACTAGAGAAGTGCATGAGCCAGCTTTTTCCAAGACAAAAATATTTCCTTTCCTTCCCTTCCCCATCCTAGCACAGCACGGCTGTTGGAATTTGAGTTTGCAGTTCTTTTCAAATCACCTCTGGCTGTTCACTTACACAGGATTTTTTACGGATTTGCTAGTTGTCAGAATAACTCTTTTCATTAGTAAAGAGGGAAATCATATTTAAGCAGACTAAAATATTTCACATTTAAGGACTATTCTTCAGGTTGTCTTCAAAACCAGTGCTGAAATTTCACATCTCAAAGAAGGTGAAACTGCTTAAAGTATACCCATCGCTGTCTGACTGAGGGTTTCAAATGCCCAGAGATATTCTGCAGCACAAAACCAGCTTATCTCACACTACACAGGCTCAATGTGTGTCCTGCTTTTAGTGAAAAATGCTGATCTGAGTGCCTCTGGACAGAGAGCTGTGCTCAGGAATACCTAACATTCTAACCTCACGGGGTTCAATCCTTCTGACCTGAAAAACTGCCTGTGCCAAGCCAGCTATGAATATATGAGTACATACTGTAATGCCGTGTGTGCTTTGATTCCGTTCCCCTCCGTCACCCTTTTGGTCTCACGTCTGAGGGTAAACTCCAGGAGTCAGGGCTCCTGTCTTCAGAGGGGTGCTGGCAGCCCCTGGCACAATGGGGCACTGTAGTAACAGCAGCCGTGTCCTTTCAAGGCATGTAAATGAGATAAATAGTGATACGCTGTAATTAATGCACACCACCGAAAATGTCCCCAGCTGCACATTCCCCAGGGCTGTCTGCTACGTACGCTGAGCTGCTAAACCCCTCTGAAGAAAAGGTTACAGTCACACCAAGCATGCTGCAAACACGATATTGTTTTTAAAGGTGTGGTGAAATTACGCAACTCCATTTTTACACCTCTGCTTTCAAATCGCTGCAGGGAAGCACCCTTCTGTTTCTGTGTTCCTGTCCTGGAAAGGCACCTGCATCAGCAAGAATCCACGTGATGGTGAGGATTTAAGACCCAGCTCTCCTCTGTGTATCAGAGGATGCTAACCTCCTATGAAAAGTGGGAAGCACCCTTCTGTTTCTGTGTTCCTGTCCTGGAAAGGCACCTGCATCAGCAAGAATCCACGTGATTGTGAGGATTTAAGACCCAGCTCTCCCGGGTATCAGAGGATGCTAACCTCCTGTGAAAAGTGTCCCGAGAGCTATGGTAGGTGTGATACGGAAAGGCTCAGTCTTTGCTGCCATCTGCTCTATCATGCACTGCCCAAAATATTTCTCTAATCAGGTCAATACAGATCAGCCACCAGCTAGCTCACACAACATTTACTTTTCTGGAATCAGGAAGAACACCCCTTGGCATGAAACCCCTTTCCAGCTCTCCTGATATCGAGCTCCAGACCCTCCTGCCTGCAGTCGCGGGGAAATTGGGCTCCTGCATTGGCTGCACAGAGCTCAGCAGAGCCTGTGCAAAATCATCGGTTCAATGTACCTAAAGATCTCTCTACCTTTTCCCCCCATCAAGGACATTCTGCTGGCACAACAGCTACCCAGAGGGAATGAAATTAATTCCTGGCATAACCTTGAGGGAATCTGCAGCTAACATCAGAGTTAAATTTGAATCTCTACTCACAGATCCAACTTTACCCTCTTTCCTCACATTGAGCTGGTCTAAGGAGCTGGACCTGAGGCAGTTCATCACCGCAGAAACCGCTGTCACAGTGAACTATCCACTTCTACGTTTGGTAGGATGGTGAACTTGTCACCGCAGACTACAGGGACTGTCTCTTCAACAGCGTCACAGAATAGCCTGCCAAGCACGTCTGTTAAGACTAAAGGAAAGCTCAGCAACAACAAACATACCTTCAGATATTTTATCTCCAGATAGTTTAGCCAGTAACTGGGTGTTTCAGTTTCTGGCAGGGTGAGCAGAGTTACCTCTTTCTTTTGCACATTGCACCACTCATGCTTCAGAGGACTCTGCTCGTTTGCTCTGGAGCCTGTCCCTAGAAGACAGAAAGCACTCAAACTGGTTGATGTTGTAGGGTTACAGGCTCTCTCAGATGGTGGCAACTCATCATTGCCATTGTTCGGAACACAGTCAGACCAAAACGTTGTGGTTGCATTTGGCACATTCACCTTCAGCCATAGATTTAAGATGTCTCTCACTCGATGGACAAATTTTATTCCCATTGCAGCACTGACACCTGAACTTTTTGCCTCTGCTTGGGTGTTTTAACAAGTGGGAGCAATCAGGGCTGATAGATTCTTACTTTGCAATGGTTTACCCAGGGTGAGTGGCAATGGCAAGGGAAGAGTCCTAAGAAAACCTGGTCTTCAAGTGGTGACGAGAAACTGTTTTCTTTTGTCTGGGGTTATATAAAGTCCTCAGAACAAGCCTGGTGATTTCTCATATGCAAAACAACACAAGGGAAATATTTGTTTTGTGACTCTTTGGCTGTCTCCATGGTGAGAAGTATTCTCTGTTTTATTGAAGGAGTCAACTTCACCGTCTCCTTTTGCTCCTCACCCCATCTGCTCTGCTCCTTCCCTCTGTGCATCTCTCTTCCCACCTCCCTCCCTTGCAGGTGCTTTTCCCTGCACTGGCTTTTGTCTTCCACACTCACAACCGCCTGCCTCTCTCCTCCCGTTCCTGTGCCAGCTCCTCCCCTGCTGCAGCCAGCAGCTCCCACTGCTGCTTTTGGGCTGCGATTCCTCTTTACCTCTTGAAGGCACACGACTCACCCAGTCCCAAACCACCAGCCTGCCTTTCTCCTCCCTGTCTTCAAGCTCTTTGGGTAATTTCTGGCCTTGCTGGAAATAAGAACAGAAATGAGGCAGCTTTCCAGGGGCAACCTGAGTGTCTCTCCACAGTTACAGCTCAAGAAACTTTGGATTATAGGAACCAAAACTAGTGAGGAAAAAGGAAACAACATGATTACCCTGCCAGGCGTTGCTGTTCTCCTTTCCTTACACCGTGGTTCAGAAAAGAAGATGATTCTCCAAAAGCCACCTTCAAAGGTGCCCAGAGCTAACAGAACAGGCTCCAGATGTGCTCCTGGAGAATTTATACATTTCAGCTCCGGGTTTCACAACCTTTTGTTACATCATTTTGATATGGGATGAAGGGAAACCGAATTACAAGTGACCTACGTGATTTGCTTAATCCCAAGAGGAAGTTAGGAGCAGCGTCAGCCCTGAACTCCCAGCTCTCGCTCCCTGCTGTGCTTTACCCACAGAACCATCCCTGCGTTCGGGTTTGCCAAATGCAGCCGGTAGCTGACTCTGCGATCTGTTTTGTTAAAAA
>NW_010130822.1:19312-43581 GCF_000699245.1 Pterocles gutturalis | reverse complement strand
CTGGTAGGAAGCAGTTGGAAGTCCAGCAACTCAAAGTTCTTTCTCCAGTCCTACGCTGTGCATCGGTAGGGGCTCGTTACCTGCACGCCAGAAGCTGGCGATTCATCTTCAGTGCTCCTGAAATGCGCTTTGAAATCCAAATGCCCGTTTGTCAAGGTATGTCTTGTTTAGTGGTGGAGGGCTCTGTGGATGGTTGGGAAGCAGTGATCCCTCGCACGGTGGTCCGGTGCTGTTAACTGACGGGCTTGTGATGGGCTGATGTGAACTCTGATTTCCCAGTCGGATCCTAGCTCTCGATTTGTTTGGTGACGCTGCTGGGCTGATGTGAACTCTGATTTCCCAGTCGGATCCTAGCTCTCGATTTGTTTGGTGACGCTGTTCAGAAGCATAGAGTTTGGCTGCTTGATTTAAGAACCAGAGGAATGTAGATTAGAGAAAGTGCCACTGTTTAGGAGGCTTTTGTGCATAAAACCAGAGATTTGTCTGCCGTCCTGGGTCTGACACTGCAAAAAGTGGTGCTCTGGAGGAGGGGGGGTAAAAATAAGGCAGGCGTGTAAGGATAATTCCCCAGAAGGCGCTCTCAGCATGCAATCATTTGCAGCTTGGATGCTTCCTGAGGGTGAGCTGGTGTTTCTGTAGTCCTCACTGATTTTTTTTCCCTTGCGTGAACTGCTCAGATTGCCTTTTGACCCTGTGTAAACTTTTAGCATCTGCGGCGTGGCAAGGAATTTCATAGCGTTAACTTTACACTGTCAAATACCACACCTTTTTAGCTGAACTTTTGTTTAATAGCACCTATGTCTTGCATAGAGGTACTGCAGAATTGGTCCCTATTTCTCTGTCCCATTTGTGCTTTTATAAACTTCTGGTGTTTCCTCTGTCATCTCCTTTTCAGGCTGGAAAGCTCTCCTCTGCTTCATTTAAAGTTTATGTTAAGAGAAGGGAAGCAAGTACAGCCGTTGTTATTTTCTGAGAATGGATCATTTGGAATGACAGATGTGTTAAAGTTAGGATGTTAAAAGCTAGAGTCTCTGGGCATAATTCATGTAGGCAGTGTATAGTAATTTGACAGAGTGGCTACCTTGTGATTGCCTACAGAGGACAAAATTGCCTCTGTCTGGCAACCACTGAGAAGCTTATGCCACCACTTCCTCTTGCTTTCTTTTCCTGGCGACGGGTGCATGTGCAGGGAGTGGATTTCTTTTAGAGGTTTTTCAAAGCAACCAAAAAACCAAAGCGGCATTTTACTATTAGAGAAATACGATGAATTAATCATCTGCTCGTGAGTAGATGCTCTGGTTCATGTGTTGAAACTGTGCATTGTTATGAAACAGTTTTGCAGTTATTTCAAAATAAAGAATCCATCCCAGTGAATACAACCTAAGGGCCTTGACTGGCTTCCTGCAAGCTACTACCCTGGTTGGCTTCAGCTGAGCTGCTCTTGGTTGGCACTTGTGCAATCAGGAAAACAACCTCAGGGCCTTTGGGGCAGTTGTATCTGTACCTATCTGTATTTGTGTGTGTTTGTGTGCAGTCCTTCCCTTGGGCCAGTGTGCTGAATGCTCTGCCTTCAAGTTAGCACTTAAGTACATGCTTAATTTTAAGGATACAAGCAGGTCCGTTTTAATTGGTGCACTTGTGTCATTAAAGTGATGCATGTGCTGGGGTCTTTGCTGCAGTGGGGCCAGAGCCCTCGGTGCTTTGCAGAATCAAGCCTTCAGGTCTTGAAACTCTCTTTTAAAGAGCTTTGGTTGGTAATAATGAAAACTGACAGATTTACAAAGGCTGTTCCAGAGTCTTGTCTTTCTTGCCTGTTTGCGTCTCTTCTCTGTGTATTGTTTCCTAGAAAACAAGAGCTTCAATACCTAAGACATAATATCTGTTGCCAGATGCAAGGAAACAATGAGAGGAAGTCTGATGCTCAGGTGGGAAATAATGTATTACTACTCCGAAGAAGTAAGATTAACTTTTTTTTTTTAGATGAGAGTTTATGAGCTGCTCTGTTTCTTAACCACTGTTTGCTTGCTGTTGACTAGAAAGCACCTACCTGGAGTGTAAATCCTGTGGGGAAGGGAGTGCTTTGCTTTGTCTTATGAATGCAATACCTGATGCAATGTGCTGGGGGGGAGTGAGGGGGTGTCTCTGGGTCCAGCCTCAACACTGCTGCTAACCACAGCCGTTGCAAGTAGCTTACAGCCAGGATAAACGAGAAAAGTCTCTCAAACTTGGGACAGGTATTTTCTACTGACCACAGGGTCAGGGATAGAACAGCATATCAAACAATGTGGATATCTTGGTTGTCGTTATTCTACTTAAGAAGTTGGTGAGGATTTATAGATGTAGAAGTCTTTGACTACTGCGTGCCAAAATGATCTAGATCACTGTGCTGTAAATACTGCAAATATTGAACAGAAACAAATTAATCAGATCTATTGGTGGTACCCTGTAGATAAAACTATAAAATATATCGTACAGACTTACTGCCATTTGGTTTTTTGTTTCTTTTCAGAAGATATGAGCTCCTATTTTTGAATTGTCTCGAACAAACTGAAAATGTTGCCACTGATAGGCAAAATTTGGAGGAAGCAGATTTAAAACCACTGCAGTTTGGTCTGAAGTTTGCATGTGCCAAACTGGTTTCTGCACTAGCGCGTGTTTCGGGCTGGGCTTGCTGCTGATAAGCGCTTTCCTCTTGCTGCTTTGTATCTGGTTGAGGTAGCAAAAATGTAACAAGGGTTACATGATAAAGTTTTCAAAAAGCCTGCAAACTGTAACATTCTGATGATATCTTTGAATCATATCATACTTTACATCAGCAACCTTGTTCTTCTGAGTGCATGAAAGGATGAAAGATTTATCTATCACAGCTTCTATGTGGGCTGGATATTTTTTTGTAGCAAGGGAATGATTTTGAGGTATGTAAAATACTTTATAAAGTAGCATTTGATTACGTTATACCAGGTTTTTCATGCATTACATTGCTGAGTTTACTTTTCTCTGCTTAAAAAGTCAAAACCTTATCAAGCTGTAAAGAAACTCCTGTGTGATCAATTATTCTTTCTGATGGGTTCACACCGTGCCGTGTGCGCACACCCAGGTGTGTGTGCTTAGGCAGACAGCATGCACACAGAGGTGAGTGTATCTCATAGACAAGAAATACCTTTTAATCACTCCTACACAGAATATGTGGCAGGATTTTGATAAGAAGCAAAACCCAAGGAAGCATCTTTTCTTAGGCATTGCATCTCAAGGTTGGAGTCACTGCTCCAGCCCTTCTCTTCACGGGGTCACTAATGGGGGCTGTATTCTCAGCCTGCTTTTCTGCCGCTTGTCGGAGTCAATATCTTTTAGGCCTCCAAACTGATGTCAAATTTGGTTATAATTGGCCAGTAGGCTCAAAACTTATTAGAGAGGGTCTGGCAGACGTGTTTATCTGCAGATAAGCAAGTCTCAACATTTCCTTGGGAAAGCAGGCTGATGGAATTGTTTTATGTTTGAGTCTGGATGTAAAGCAAGTCCTCATCTGGTGGTGCGATGGCCAGCTGGGAGGGTGTCTGCATGGAAGTTGTGATGACAAATTTGAGCCCTATATAATTGGTATACAGAGTAATCGGTGGTGGCTTGCAGGACTGCAGATACAGGTTCCCAGAGTTTGCGGAGTTCGAGGAAATGGGCACAAACCACTCAATGTGATGAAGAGACTGGGGTAGCGTTGTGGCTGCGGGGAGAGTGTCAGAGAGCATCAGAGAGCACAGGTACCTCCGTTAAATGTTCCAGAAGGATGTTCTGCATGTACACTGGTCTTGGGAAGTTTCTTCCCCTGAAACTTCATTTTGTTCCACACGGAAGATTAATTCGGTGCTAAAGTCAAAATACATTGCTGCAAACCTCTATGCTTTGACCTTAAGACAGTAGTTTCACAGACCAGGATGAGTAAAGGCAGATAATAAAAATGGACATTCTTTAAGACGACCACATATTTCCTAACACAAAAGTTGCTGTTTTTCTGAAACAAAAGCAAATATTGCTTGGTGTTCTGAAAAATTTCACATGCAAAGCCTAAAATCCAAAATGTGTTGTATAGAAGAAATATTTCTAAAGCAGCCACTTAAAATAAAAGTTCTTAAAAGTTAAGTTATTCAAGATTTTTTCCCCTGGAGCTACAAACGTAATTGCGCATGCGTAACCTCAATGAGGAACACTTCTGCGAATAACATTACACACTTGCGGGTTTGTGGAATCAAGACCATAATTAGCTCTAGGTTAATTCCTCCCCCTTCCTGATTAAAACCACACAGGTCAACTGAGGATCAAATGTGACTTTACCTTTGTGATTATCTTCTTTGGTAGAAATAGCTGTTCTGAGAAATATTTCAATTTGAGTATAATCCAATCTTTTGTCCATCTTGCTTTCCTATATTCTTACCAATTTTGTCCAAGGAAAAATCCCTGTATTTAAAACATACTATGAAAAAGTGAAATGTTGAAGCATGTATTTTGGGCACACATTTATTTTAGGCAGAAAAGACCCATGGTAGCTGAAATAAGATTTATTTGCCTTGGATTGATAATGTGTATTTGAACAGGGTTTGGCTGGTTTGTTTTTCTCTCTTAAGTACACAAATACAGCTTTATTTGTAACCAGATAGTTAAAAACCATTATCTTCGTGTGTCTGCCAGTTTCTCTTTTTGCTATCGGAAGCGACGATGAAGTGACGTGCACGAGTGTGCATATAGAGTGCAGCGCAGAGGGTACAGGTATGCATCCAGGCTGAATCTTCCCTAGTCAGATTTGCTTCAGAGCCTGTTGCTTGTAGGTTCTGTACGTACGAACATGAGAAGATTTGGACAAGGCAAACACATTCTTGCTTCTGTGCCAGATGTTTTGCAAAGTCAGGACAGTGTAATGGAGATAAGGTTAATTAGCTGTTTGCATTTGCTACTGAAGTTGGATGAACAGTTTTTTTTGGTTTTGGAGTGGGTTTTTGTGTTGGTTTTTTTTTTTTTTTTTTTTTTTTTTTTTTTCCTAACAGGGAATTTCTCTTCAGGCATAACTATCTGCTAGAGTTTGTTAAAATGAACCTAGCGAGGCTTTTGTAGCCTGCAGAAATACAATTAAGTGTGCACAAGCATCACAGACTTCTTTATTCATAAGCAAGTCTTGTAGGGTCTTGTCCTGCTGGAGAATCGAAGCTGAGAAACCCTTTGTGCTGAGCAGGGTCCTGTTGCTTCATAGGATTGGTCCCTGATGCCTCTCTGTCTCTGTTCCTGTCCGGTGGGGTGCGGACACAAGTACCCCTTGTGAAGTGCTTTGAGACCCCGGGTCAAGAACAAGGTCAAGTCCAAGCTGCTGCTGTTGATGGACAGAATGAGACTTTGGTTACTCAGAAGGCTGCTTTGCGCTTCCATCATTAAAAAATATTAACACGTCTTTTTTTCTTTATTCATAAAAGTTCCTAGGCAGGCTTTCAGGGCTACTACATTCAGCACCCTGCAACTATTATGAATATGAAACTTTGAATCTGTGTTGTGTTTAGGGTTTAAAATACCAGTATAATTTCCATTTGGGAGATGGTAAGAAGTGCTTTGACTTCAAATTGCTGATTTCTGTTTTCGAACTGCAGTCCTCCTAGCTCAGTGGTTTTCATGGGATGCCCATCACTGTCACATGAAGTGAGCTTCTTGTGACGGGAGACATTCCTCCCCCAGATATTAATCTCCTTTTTCAAGTTTGCCTTGGCACAGGCATAATAGCTTTAGTATAGCTGAAGAGCAAAGCAGTTTTCCTCTAGAATTTGGGCATTAATTGGAAATGGATGGTAAACTTTGAGGGTTTATCTGGGGGTTAACTATTTACATAGGGGATGTAAATTATTCTTGCCAGCAGTACACAAGCAGCAATAGCATCACATAGATGCATATTTGTATTTTATGGAAGAAACAGGTTTTGTTGTTGGTTTTTTTCCCTGACAGCCATTGGAGCAGTGGGCAGATCCATTTTTGCGCATCTGAAGAGGAGGATGAGAACAGTTTTAACTTGAAGCTAATTAATTTTTTTTTCTGATAACCGCATATCACAACAGCTTAGGCTTGTCTGTTTCCCTTGTGCTTCTTCCACAAGGAAGTCAGAACCACAAAAAAAACCAACACCCAAATAATTGTTTACAAGGGGGATTACACAGTAATATTGGGCTGTTCAGTGTAACAGGGATGCTGCTGATTGAGGACCTGAAGAAATCAGTAGTCAAGTCAAATAAAAAATAAAAATAAAATAAAGATAACCTTTATAACTTTTTTACTCAGAAATCCATTGACAGCAATAATCAAGCTTCTCTGTAACTGAATTATGGAATTTTTGAGGGCTCTTTCATTTTGCGTGAAATTTGCTCTCCTGACCAAGAACTGACACATGATCTGAACAGCACACACACTGTGCTTTGAACTTGTGAAATTTTCTTATGACTTGCTGTTTTTAAGGTTTTGTGGGAGTTATTGGTTATTAGAGAATCAGTGCTTTAATTTTTTTTTAAAAAACAAACCCAAGCAACACAAAGAATAGTTTCTAGTCCTCTTGGTTATAAACTTTATTCTTATTTTTTGAGGCTTGAATCTTGAATTGTTTGACTTTTTTGTGTGTGTGCTTGATACCATTGGATTTACTTAACTTGGAGTTTAATTTGTGCATAAATGTTTTGCTAGCTTTCTGCAGAAGAGTAGATTTCATACTTTGTGCAGAACTAAATTTTTCTGATTCACCTTTCCAGTTTATGCAATGTGACTTGGAATGGTGTGGAGAAATGAGAGCCTGTCGAAAGGGTTTGATCTATTTTTATACTGCCCTTCTGCTCTCAAATGCTGCACATATATTTGAAATTATTAAGCCCAATGTCATTTCTTAGTAGCATTTCAGCTCTTTGTATAAACCATTCTTGGCATTTATTTTCTCTTCCTCTAAATTTATTAAAAAGTAAAACCGCCTGACTCTACTTTTATAAATGGATATATTCTTACAGGTTTAGTCACTGATGCTAAATCTTTTTAGAAGTTGGTGGGGCCTTTGCATACAGGCAGGAGTTGTCCTATGTATGGAAATGCCTTTTGAGATGTTTTTTGTGTTAGTCATACTGAAATACAGGACTTGGCTCAAGGTGAAAAGTGAACTGTAAATAATCTGACCAAAAGCAGTGCTGTTAAGGCAAAATTATTGATGTGAAGGCTCAGTTAAGCTTCTAGATGGGCTTTGCCATAAAATTAAGGATCTAAATGGGCAGTCACTTTGGGAATTGGAGCATTTGAGGAGCTGCTGTGCCTAGCTCTTGTTGTTGTTGTTCTTGCTGGAGGAGATAGGTTTTTCTTGGCAGGTGGGTAGGAATGTGCCTGGTCTTGCACCCCTGCAAAGGCACCTTCCGTGTTTTGTGATGTGAGATAACCTCAGTCACTGTCCTCAAGCAAAGTGAGGCCATCCTCCTGGGTTAGCTTAGCTGGCTAGCGCAGAAAGGAACAGTGGGAGGTGCTCTTTCTCAGAAATTAATTTCCTCTCCCTGGGTCTCTTGAATAAGCAGTACTCTCAAATGGTAGTTGACAGATGTCAAAGGCTAGAGATGGAGAGTTTTTTGGTGTGCAACTAATATCCTAAAGAATGCATGGGTTTTTAAATTGAAAATGGCAGGAGGGTAACTATGAGGTGGGCTAGAGAAGATCCAAACACAGTGATACCAACAGAGAGGTCTTGCAATGTTACCCTGTTTGGTTTTAGTCTTGTGAGCGGGCTAACCGATAGTAACGGTATAACGCGCTGAGCGTTAATGTCTTACCAGTAGGTACACTGGTGCTAGGTGCTCAGATCCCTGTTTCAGTGTAGCTTGAAACAAATCCCGCGAGTTGTCTGAAGGTACAGGTGAAGGAGAGTGCTGTCAGCCTGACCCTGGCAAAGCACAAGAAAGTTTGCAGAGGAAGGTCAGGACTTCTACTGCTTCTGCTGCTCACGTTGGCTGAGGACAGAAGGGAGAGGTTACTCCAGGCAGCAGCTGCCTATGTGTTCTATTAATGGTTAGAGATCATAGAGAACACCGGGAAGGATTATAATAAAATCCTTGAAGGATGCGTACAGCAATTCCTGTTCTCATTCCGGGCTCTGGCGTTGACACTTTCATGTAGTCTGCACTTTAAAGTGTGGGTGTGACAGCTATAATGTAGGCATCATGTAATGAACAGCATGCATTTATTTTATCTGCATAGGTTATTTTACCTCTTAAACTGACACAGACTGAATTAGTAAAATCATACTTAAATTGGCATATTGGTCTAGGGGGGGGGGAAAATAATTAAAAATCAGTGTTCTAAATGGCATTACTGTTCCAGGGAGCAGTTGCAAACCCAGCTAGTCCTTTCTGGGTGACCACTGGCTGATCATCACTGGTTTGCTGGGTTGTTGGCTTGATTTCAAAGCATGCAAATCCATCTCTGACTCTTGTTAACGTCCTTGAGCAAATTCAGCACCTTGAAAAATGAAATAATTACCTTTTTTTCTTTTGCCTGTGTACTGCAAGTTTTAGTTCAGATTTGTGAGGCCGTTGAACTATCCCAGGTGACGGTTTGTCATTTCAGAGAAAAGATGGTCAATTACAGATGTTTTTTTCTAACAGATGTCAGTCCAGCTACCTGTTCTCTCTAGGTGCAAGAATGGACTAAGTGGTGGCTTTTCTTCTTGTGGGGACTGGAAATTATCACGGAACAGTTGCTGGCATCTTTAAACTGCATTTTAGACTGCTTGCAGTCTGCAAACCAGATTATCAATTAAGGAGAGGTGGTGGGGGATGAATAATAAATGAATGTCAAGAGTTGTGAGAAACTTTCTGTGCAGAAAAACCTTTTCTGAATCCCGTCATCCCTTCCCTATTTTCTCTGAAGTACATAAGGTGAAGCATAGGATCAGGGGCTGTATTCTTGAAAAGAATAAAAATCAGGGGGATTTTTATCCCACCGCGAGGCAGTGCCAAGTGTATGTCATGGACAGATCCACGCACTAATCTTTGCTGAGCGAGGAAGGAAATGTATGATGATGGTGGTGGTGGCGGTCCTGTGTGGTTTGGGGGGATGGGGAAACAGCTCTGGGCCACAGCACAAGGGATGCATGTGTGAAGTCATTAATCTTGGGGATTTGCTGCATTTTTTTTCTGTTCCTCCAGCCTTCCAGCCCACACACAGCTTTTGGCTATGGGAATGGCATTTTCCCGCAGATGGCCTGTTGCAGGGGAAGGCGAGGACGGTGTTGGAGACTTTCTGAGTGCAGGGATGTAGCCTGCCTCTTTGTACATATTAAATTCTGTGAGCTGGTTTCAAAGGAACCCACCTGACTGTGAACCTAGAATGTCTCTGCACCTCCTTTTATTTTCTTTATTGTTCTCAGAGGTGGATAAGAGTATGGCTCTGACAGCACATGTGGCTGGACAAGGAGGATAATGACTGCAGCTCTGGCCACCTCCCCCTTCCCCCCTTATTTTTTTTAAAGCAGGAAAACAAGTTAGCTATAGAAACAGAAGAGCTGCTAAATGCTCAACTGCAAAACAAGGGGCGGTTTGTGCTCTTGAGAACCCTTTACATTTTGTTAATCTATGCAGGCCAAGATTTAGATTTGTAATGAGATAAACAGTGGTTTTTGCAGTTAAAAGTGGTACTGACCTGCTTTGAAAGACTGTTCCTTCCCCAGTTATCTGACTTCTGTAATGTCAGCAAAGTACATCCCAGCTGACAGGATAAAGTGAAAGGTTTTTATTGCTATGAATGTGTATCATTTGGGGGATGAAAGCATAGTTTTGTTTTGCTAGGAGCAGTTGTGTTGCACTGCACAATTGGCTGTTGCACACACTTTTAAAAGAGAGGTGTCCACATTTAAATACAACCATTTCTTTGTGATGTTGCTTCCATAAAACTATTAAAGGGTAAATAAATTTTAAATTAAATTAAAAAAAAGTTTATATATCTGGGTTAAATCACAGAATCACAGAATGTTAGAGATTGGAAGGGACCTCGAGAGATCATCTAGTCCAATCCCCCTGCCGGAGCAGGAACACCCAGATCAGATCCCACAGGAACGCATCCAGGCGGGCTTTGAATGTCTCCAGAGAAGGAGACTCCACACCCTCTCTGGGCAGCCTGTTCCAGTGCTCTGTCACCCTCACCGTGAAGAAGTTTTTTCTCATATTCAAGTGGAACCTCCTATGTTCCAGCTTGAACCCATTGCCCCTTGTCCTATCACTGGATGTCACAGAGAAGAGCCTGGCTCCATCCTCCTGACACTCACCCTTCACGTATTTATAAACATTGATGAGGTCACCCCTCAGTCTCCTCTTTTCCAGGCTAAAGAGATCCTGCTCCCTCAGGCTTACTGTGGTTTGTCACACTCACTCCAAGAGTTAAATTATTTTATCTAGTTTGAAAGAAGTAATAAGAAACAAATATAATTCCTGCAAAATACCATTTTAAATGATTTAATTTAGGTATAATTAGAATATCTTGTAAAAGGTGTTGCAAATGATAAATCTTTAATTCACTAGTGAAAAATAAAATAAATGGGTTATTTAATGAATGAAATGATGAATTGGTGGAGGCTGTTCTGCTATTTATATAACAAATGGCAGTGTTATTTCCAGGTAAGTGACTTTACCTCCCCTCTTTCCTGTACTATTCCAGTTCTCTTCCAGCCACTAACCTCTTCTGTCCCCTCCCAGTTCGCCCTCTCTCCACAGTATTCCTCCCTGAACAAAAGCAGCCAACTGCTGTGCTTGTTGTCAAATAAGCCAGTGTCAAAGTTTTCAGATGCTTTCATTGTTTGGAGGATATTCCTTTGTGTAGCATGAAAACTTGTGTTGAGTTGTAGTTTAGTGGCAGTAATCGTGGCATTTAATGATGATAGTCTCCAATCAGATGTTAAATGTTTGTTTATAGCAGCTGGTTTACATGCTCATTGATCAAGAAAGGTTCTTGACACAGCAAATAAATATAACTTTAATTCTTGCTTAAATATACCATATACAAATAATACATTCCTGTTCGTCAGTGAACCAAAGATAGATATACTGTAAGGTGCATAAAAGATACCAGGAGTGTGGTCAAACAACAGATTATTCTTCCTCTACAGACTCTTATTGAAATGATCTTGTGCACTATTGTTTCCGCAGTTTTGTGGCTTGCGTACTTTTGTGTACTTGAGTCCATGCTTGCATTGATGCTTACTGATATAGATTTCAGAAGTCTGAAGAAACCTTTGGGCATTAGTGCTACATCTGTCCATCCTTATAAGGTGATGGGTCCACTCTGCTCTATTCTGCAGAGTCCTGGATGTATCGGCATCTGGACCAAGGAGCTGACCAGAGTACGTGGCAGCTCACGCACAAGAGGTTTTTCCCCAAGACTACCGCCCACGATGGTCTCATTGGCAGTATGGTCTGAGGATGTGCCCAGATTGCATACGTAACCTTGGTGGTGAAATTTCCATTGGTATTGGTTGTCCTTGCTGGTCCTGACTTCATTAGGTTATCATTGTGGGGAATGCCTCCAAACTCCTGCTTGACAGTTTCATGCAGAGTATGCTCAAAACCAGTCTTTGCACTGTAGCAGTTAGCTGGAATATATTTTCTCTCTTTTGGCATGGTAGAAATAATAATATCATTCACTTGTGCCCATTGTTTGAGGCCAAAAAAGTTATATGCAAAATAATACATTCGGCTTCTTGATGAGAAGTGTAGAGAAGCCTCACTTATTTGTAGCAATCTTCAGGTAGGTTTGAAACAGAGGCAATCCCCCGTGGCACAGAGAAGAGTCACGTGGGCTTTATCTCAGTCATTTTCCTTTTCCAATCGAGTTTTTGAGGCACCCACGCTTCTTTTTCATCTGCTTTTGAGAGTAATGCTTGGGCTGGGTCATCAGTTGCATCTCTGAGCTCTTTTTACGGATTTTTTTTTTTTTTTCCCAATAAGTGCAGATTCTGTGACTGTGTTTTGCTGATGGCTGACATTTGCAAAGCCTGTGAACTGTGCCCATGTAAGCTTTCTTTGTTCTCTGAGCCATAGCATTCCCTCAGTAATGTTACTGTAGTATATGTAAACCATCCTGGAGGTGGTTTCCGTGGATGTTATTCTCTGCCTTATCTTGAAAGTTACAGCGTTTGTTTTTCATAGGGGTCCATCTGATATTATAATTGTCCAGGAAACAGGCCCTCACACTGGTGAGAATACAAATCATGTTGAGCTCTTTGCTTTGAGAGTTTCTCAATCAAGTCCTGTCTGCCTTGAGTATTGAGATGTTTTTTCAAACCCTTAGTTTTTCTTCATGTCTGGAAAGATTTAAAATTTCTTTTAAACATCTGGCCATAACATTTCTTTGAGGAAGGTTTGCTCTCACAGTAGTACTTCTTGAAACCGCTGTATGCTTTCTGCAGGTGGCCATCAACGTCTACTGGGACCAGTTGACCAACTGACTGACTAATGAGATATAATACGTTTATTACTCATTAAATGTGTCCAATTTTTTCCCCCAGATTTTTCCAAATAAAGCTTGATATTGCTTGATCTTTTTGAAGCATAGATAACTGGGGATCTGCAGAAGGCATCTTAATTTCTTGCTTTAGGTTACTTCATTTTTGTGGGCAGAGGTGTCAGTGCTTAGGAGATCCCCAAAGGGATTCCAGTTCAAATGACTAGCTAACATTTGTTACAATCTTCTTTGTCCTCTCTCTTGACGTATTTATGATCCTCTCCAGGAAGTTGATGCGTCCAGTCTGAACTGAGAATTCATAGTCACAAGGTGCAAACGGAAAGTTAGTAAATGCATCATTTGGAGGTAGTAGACTAGCAACTACCATGTGCAGTTCATCTGGTCTTACAGATAAGTTTAGAAAATTATGCAACACATGGAACTGAAGTGCAGCATCTCTGTCCTTCCACACTTGTACTGACTCCAACATAATGCTTACCGTGTCAATTCATGTAGAAAATCCAAAATGGGATTAAATTTCCATAACTACCGTAAGGTAATGGATGTACATTTCCAGTAGGTCCTTCACTCATGGAAATAAAACAAGGGGCTGCACTAAATTGTACTTGGTAGATGTCATCAGGAGACTGCTAACATGTGAAGCATCTCTTTGAAATAGGATACGTGCATAAGATTTCACCAAAAAATTTAATCAAAGTTGCCATAATTGTATACATAAAAGCAGTAGTAGTGAACAAAGAAACTGATACACCTCAGTCAATTTAATGTCTGTGACCAGTTTCAGAAAAGTTTATCCAAGTAATTAATTTGAACCTATCTGTCAGAAATTACACCTCTTCCTGTGCGGGTTATGATGGAGTGCTCCCCACAGCCTCATTAGCAGGCTGATAAACACGGAGCAGAAGACATGACTGTGGAACTCATGATGCAACCCTGCATTCAGGATGGAAGAACTTTGTTTTTCTCTCTTCTGCACTGAATTTTGTAGTAGTTATGTCTTTGGGGTATTCCCTTCTGTTAGATTGAGTTTACGTGGGCTGTGTGGTTCAACACTTAATGGAGGGAAGAACCAAAGAGATGGTGTAAATGACAAAGATGAGGATTGCAAGCCTTATATTTTTAGGAAAGCAGGCTATGATATAGAGTGTGTGTACACAATTTGCTTGAAAACTGTCTAGAGAGAACTTCACCAAACAGCTTTTCACCTTACCTATCAGCAGTGTCTGTGTAAAGGTGGGAATGTCTCTTTGTCTCATCAGAATTTCATTTTGACATTTGGAGTCAAGCTTGAGGGGTGCTGCTATCTTACTGTCACTCAGAAAAGGGGGACTTGAGGGTGAGGGGCACTGTAAGAGACTGACAAATTGAGATTTTCCACATGGAAAATGTAACAGAACAGTTTCGTTGATGTTTGCCCAAACTTGTGCATTCGGATTTAATGTCTGGTCCTTAAACCTGACCCTGCAGCGATCAGTTAGAAGGTTGCCCTTGTGTTCAGCAGCAGGAGGAAGGGGTACTTGACGTGATGGAGTTGCAGATGTTATGCTTATGAGTTACAAGGAAAGAATGGTGAGAGATGCTATGAGAGGCCTGAAATGAAAGCAACATGATTTTGTTCAGTTTGAAATGACCTTGTTGAAAGAGGCAAATGACATCACAAACTGGAAGGTCATAGTTTCTTAACAGACTTATAAAATATGTTTTTATCCAGAAAAATACACTGTGAAACTTGAATGATGATGAATAAACCACTTTAAACTCCTGGGAAACAAGCATCCTTAGCTACTCAGAAATCTTCAAAACTGCTGGTGGGAAGGAGGTCTAACTTAATCTTAATTGGATATAATAAAATTCCTCACTCTGCTACTGTCAGGTATGTGCACATGGTGTATTTTCCAGTGTCCTGTTCCACTTGACCAAAAAGTCTGAAAATACAGAAACTGAACCAATTTAGTTATTTTTACAGGCTTTGAGAGGGTGCAGTGTCATTTGCCTTGGTTGTTTTCCCTTACTCAGCTTTTCCCAGTTAGAGTTCTTCTGTCATCAGCTGCGTAAATGAATCCACAATAGGAGCAGCAATGTAAAAAGTTAATTTTTTTTTTTTTTTTTTTTTTGGTAGGATGTGCAAATTACTGTAGCTGTGGCAAAAGTGCTCTGTAGTCTCCCATTTTAAAATACCAAAACTTTAGAGTCTGAATAAGTCTAGAGACCCCCTCCTGTTTATGACCCAGAAATTCTTGGAGTGTATCCTCTTGCCCTGTAACACCTTCCTGCAGGTGGAAAGGAGCCTTCATTTTATTATTCCACCGATGTCCGCTTTTGTTTTCAGAAAATTAGCTCCCTCTTCTGCTTTTTCATGCTGCGTTGTAAAGCCACTTCTGAGATAGAGGTGGAGACATCTGAGCTCCCCTGCCCCAAAGAAGCATCACCTAGTACTGGGATATGGGAAGCTTTCCCTCCTTTGCCCTTGTCTGCCCCCACGAGAATTCAAGGCGCAACTGTGGGTGACAAGCTTGTGTTTTTAAAGACCAATTGTTGCTTTCAGGCCCTTTTTCAGTTCCCTGTAGCATTCACTGGGTTTGCACGCTTACGTGATTTTTGTGAGGTGCTTTTGATTGCTTGAAGACATTGATTTGACACCTTACTGTCATCTTTTATTCAATCTGGTGTGCAGTCAACTATTAATCTCCCCTTATAAATCCACTTCTTCAGTTCTTAAGCAGCTTTTAGTTCCTGCTCTCTTAATTCTCCAAGTTTTTTTGTGCCTCTAGTGTCAGGTGCTAGGCGGGTGCTGCTCGGTGGTCGTCAGACTTTCTGACCGTGTTGCAGTATTTAGCGATGTAGGTTGTGTACAGATAGAGCTCACATTTACCTGCTCTCCACAAAATGTGGTTTGGCTCTATTGAAGTCTACTGACTTTTTTTTCCCTTAGCTGCAAAACCCTAGCAGTTTGTGGATTATGGTTAGTAAAAGCACAATTTCCTCTCATCAGTCGTAAAATAATTTTCATATTCAGTGGTTATACTGCAGTTTTATAGTTTGTTAGCTGTGAGAATAACATTTACTTTGGACCTTAATCCTGTTAATTTTCATGCATGGCTTTAAGTGCAATATTGACTAAACTCCTCTCTTTTTCTCCTTAGGAGATGGCTCAGGATGAGTGTTTAAAAAGCCTGAAGAGCAAGGAAATGAGTTAGATATTTAAACCAGAGAAATTCCATTAGAAAGGTTTTTTCATTTCGATAATTTTTTTTCCACTGTGTTCACAAAACATTTACCTCTAGCGCAGTAAACTATTCAAACCCCTCTTTACCGCAGTGTGTTTATATGCCCACCCCCTCTGTACCATGTTGTAGTTGCAACTGGTTGCTTAAGCGAATGCTGCTGCATGCATACAAGAGCTCGTCTGCTGTCTTGTGCCTCTCTGCAATTTTTCCCCAGGCAAGGTGTTTTTGCAAGGAGCAGATTCAGGCGGTCCCTTTCTGCATGTGCAGTTTAACACCTGCTAAATACATGACTTTGAGCTTGACACCGATGACGTGATTTTACTCCATTTCACAGAGCAGAAGTTGCATTTAATTGAGCATCAGGGGCTGTATCCGTGTCGCTGTTTCTGGAAAGCGAGTGGTATTTTGGCAAAAGAACATCCTGTGGCTCAGGATGGGTCTGCAGACGAGATAAAAGATACAACCTTTAGTTATTGCTGTATGTTGAGCACATCCCATGTATGCAAAGCGGTTTTGTTGTTTCATAATTTCAGATAGATTGTCTTGCAGGTTTACCTTTTTCTTGATAATCCTTTTTTTTTTAAATCCAGTTTTCTTGCCTCTGATTTTCTAAAGCTTCAAAAAATGATGGATCTTCTAACGGACTAGCTGTTACAAGAGGTTTATTGTGGATGTGAAAGTGTGCCTTGTACAACTTGAGCATATCCAGAGCAAATTCTATTGCAAACCCTGGCTTTGCTCTCTTTCAGGGGACTCCAGCTGTTCTCCTGGACACTGGTTTTTATCATTGTGCTGGACTACAGGGTATAGTGTTGAGACTACAGAGGTTTTTATTTGGTATAAAGTTTCCGAGTTTCACTTGTTGGTGTTTTGCATTGCTCAATCTATTCTCTTTTATGCTTTTTATATAATATACATAGAAATCACTAGTTAGAGAATCATACTTAGCAGCTGGTTAGACTCTATATTTCTTTCAAGATCTTGTGTGAAACTTCAAAGTTTACATGGACTTATAGGAAAAATAACGCTCATGTATCAAAGGGAGAAATGAGCAGAGTACTTGATAAATGGTGGTGCTGGTTTGAGTGCTTCCACGTTGCCCTGAACACAGCTCACTTCTGTCTTTAGAACGTGCACTGATATTTATATTACCTTTCTCTATGATCCTTTCTAAAGGATTTTTGTCTATTTAAAAAAAATCAGCAGTGGAAAAGTTGAAAATTAGGTTTTAAATGTGCATGAGGCGGAGGCGTATCTTGATTTTTTTTTTTTTTTTTGCTGTTTTTCAGAGTTCATTTATGAACTGCCTTTAATCTACCTAAGGAAACTAAGATGTTTATATTATGTCATTGGGCTCTCATTAGTTGCTTGCTTGTTTTTTAATAGGACCATAATTTCATCTGGCAAGCCAAAACCCTGTCTTACCACCCCTTTACCTCTGTCCCGGTTTGCAAAGCCCAAGAAAAATCTTTGTTTGCTGAACATTATGTTTCAAAGCAAACCAAGAAACTCCTAGACAAAATAATTCAACTCCCACTCAGTAGGTTGGTAGGAAAGGCTTAGCAGTGTGCGTGTAACATTCCTGGGGAGTCCTTGGCTCGCTCAGCATCACAACCCCCCAGCACCAGAGCAGCCAGGTGAAAGCAGCCGCAAGGTCGGGGGCCCGGGGGAGTCCCAGCTCCACCAGCTTCCAGGGTGCCTTGAGAACACTGTTGGGGAATATTTGGGTAAAATCAAAGTGAAATCTTCTTTTTTAAAGGCTACAGAAGAGAGAGGCTTTTAAAATCATGATTTATGAGCTATTAGTTAACATGGTTCACCCATGAATTTGGGAATTATTACTCCTCTGAAGTTTAAAGACATAAAGTGAGTTTGTAATTCACTTGAAAAGAGGTTACTAACTATAATAGTAAAGGTAGGAGCTTTGCGTCTCACACCTTAACTGTCAGTGAAGTCCTTGTTTATTATCTTTCTGAGTAGGTTTTCCAATGGCCTGTTGTGACAGCGAGCACTGTGTCTGGGTCTGTCCATTTGATTTTCTTGTATGTCATTGCATTGGTAACTGGGGCTTGTCTCGCTTCACTTCATTCTCTAGCATTTCTCTGTAGTCAGTGGTGGGAAATGGGCTCTCCTGAAGACTGTTCTGTTTGTCCCCTCCTAACATTAAGGTGTGTTAAGACAGAGTGATGAATATTTGTAAATCCAGGGTCCTTTTCCTTGAGGTGTCAAAATAATACTAGGGCTGGTAGGTGAATACAGGGGAGAGAGAAATTACACCCTTTTTTTTTAGTGAAATACTTATTTGATCTCTGTAAGAGTGCCACTCCTTTCTATTTAATTTTTTTATTATTATTTAGGAATGGTTTGAGATGAAGATGTTAAGCTCCCTTGGTATGCTGGTAGCAATCAAATGCCCCTTTAGCCTTTGTTCTGCCAAGGTATGTTAGCCAAGGCTAGTGTCGCTCTTCATGTGTGTTTTTAAACGTTATTTATTTCTTGGCAGATGTAGCTGCAGCAAGGCACAAAGCAGGAAGGTCTGCAGTGACGTTTTGTCATGGTTTAACCCCGGTGGGCAGCTCAGCCCCACATAGCTACTCGCTGCCCCCCGGCAGGGTGGAGAGAGAATGGGAGGGCGAAGGTGAGAAAACTCATAGGTTGAGATAAATGCAGTTTAATTAATCAAGCAAAAGCTTCACATGCAAGCAAAGCACCATAAGGAATTCATTCACCCCTTCCCATCGGCAGGCAGGTATTCAGCCATCCCCAGGAAAGCAGGGCTCCATCAAGTGTAATGGTTACTTGGGAAGACAAAACTCCATCACTCTGAATGCCCCACCCCCCCCTTCCTTCTTCTTCCCCATAGCTTTTACTGCTGAGGATGGTGTTGTATGGTATGGAATATCTCTTTGGTCAGTTGGGGTCAGCTGTCCCAGCTGTGTCCTCTCCCAGCCTCTTGTGCAGCCCCAGCCCGCTCACCGCAGGGCATTCTGAGGAGCAGAAGAGGCCTTGATGCTGTGCAAGCAGTGCTCAGCCATAGCAAAACATCCCTCTGTTATCAGTGTTGTTTTCATCACAAATCCAAAACACGATGCCATACGAGCTGCTCTGAAGAAATTAACTCTATACCAACCAAAATGAGTATGTGTTTGCTCATCAGTGGGGTAGGGAATGTGAGTCAGGCAGCTGCTGGGCTAGTGCGGACAAGGGCAAGCAAATGCAAAATGTAGATGTGATCTGTGTTCAGTGGTCAGTGTCCTCAGTCCAGAGCCAAATCAGAAGATTTCTGTTGTGATGCATTTTCTTTTCTGCTTTTCCTCCTCCCTGCCAAGGTTAATTGGTCTGTGTGTACGTGCGTCCACGTTATTGACATTCCAGTGGCAGCAGCACGTGGTGTGGCAGTGATCCCTGAGCATGGGGGTGGCTGTAGTGAGGCTTCCCAGCAGAACATGTCCTGGTTTTATGGTACCTGCTTCCCTCCCTGTCCCAGTCAGTCTGATCCAGTATTCTTTTTCTCCCATCATCATCAGGGGCATGTCTCGGGGCCAGGAACACCTTTGCCTTTGCTGACATAAGATTGCTCCTAGGCCAGATGCTACCGAGAACAAATCTATCCGATCTAGGTGTCCTGCTCCGGCTGGGGGATTGGACTAGATGATCTTTCAAGGTCCCTTCCAATCTCTAACATTCAGTGATTCTGTGATTCTGTGTGATATGGTGGCAACTCTAAATAATGTAAAAACTTTCTTCTGTTAATTTTAAGCTAGACAATCCTCCTGTGCTGCTGAAACAGAGAGGATGCCCAGATAGGCTCATTCCACTTGGAGAGCAGATGGGAGAGATACATGAGCAAGAGGGGTCATGGATTGGTGAAGAAAGATTGAGAGGATTAGTATTGTGGGTTTGGTAGTAGCACGGTACTCTCAACTAGTAATTCTGGTATTGCACACATTCAGTCAGGAAAACTGAGATGCCTGTCACAGAGAAGTGGTAGCTGGAGAAGGGCACAAAAGATGGCTTTAGTGGGAGGCTGAAGTGTATTTTTTTTCTGTTCCCACAATTTAAGTGTTTGCATCCCCCCATAGCTTCTTAGATAGTTTTTCTCCATCCTTTTATCCCCTTAATTAAAGATTCTGATATTTCCATTGTGAAGCATCTTCTGCCACACTTTCCTTTAGTGAAGCATGGCACGAATGAGTGCCAGTAATGGTGTCTGAGTCCAGCCTTGATTCGCCATACTTGCCATCACTCGAGTAAACGTGTTATCCATAACTTACTTGATACTTTCCTGAAAGCGGTACACTTGAAAGCGATGTGTGTAATATAATGTGTCATTATTCCAGAGCTCTGCAAATATGTCCTTTTATAATCCTCCTCAGTAGTACAGTTTATGTGATGTGGAAACTATTTTCTACCACGTGTGCCTAAGCAGTGAGCCCTTTGTTAGATCCAATTAGAATTTCTCCCTTGATAGAGTGTGAGGCTCTAAAGCAGTGTTATGCTTGGCCACAGAGAAAATTAATCCAGTCAGTTGGGACTCTCAACATCAGCCTTCTGTGATCTCGAGGTATAGAACCACTGATACGTATGTTTACATTCAGCAAATCCAGCATTCGGTGCAAGCGGCAATAGCCAAGCCACTTGTCTGGCGTAGCGTGCGACGTGTCAGCGCGTTTCAGAATTATTACGTGCCTACGAGCTACTGTACAATAACACTTCCCCCCACAAAGTGGTGTAGCTCTTCTCTTGGTGGTGAAGAGGGTTTCTCATTTATCTTTTTTTTTTTTTAGTGTTTTGAGAGTACGGTGAACATGCTATATGCTGTACTTGTGAAGATACTTAATGGCATTTAAGAAAACCTTATGTATTTTCTGTTTCTTTTACTCTCTGAATTGTCAATATTAAAAAAACCCCAACATTTTGAATGCTGAATTTTTATTCATTTTAGCAAGTATTTATTACGGGCATTAGCGTTATAAAGGATTTTTTGAGAAACTTAGCTTTAGGTTGCGTGTTAAGCACCCTGGTATCAGATGAAGTAGAATACTTTCACGTATCACTGATTGTTTTTTTTCTCCCCATGTAGTTCGTATACTAAGATCGGGGAATGGAGAGTTAGTTGCTGTTGATGCTTTGCTATAGCAAGAGTGATGAATGTGACTTAAATCTAATCCAGATTTACTGGTTTTCCTTGGAGTTTGTTCGAAGGCCAGAATTGTTTCAACAGGTCTAGGTCCCACAGAAATCTCTGCAAGCATCAAAACGATTCATCTGCTTCTTCAGACATGCCAGTGTTTTTAAACAGTTCGGTGAAAAACTCTGAAGAGAGGTGGTGGCATTGCTCAGTGCTGGGTCATGCAGCTTGGGATACAGACTGAATAAAAGGTTAGGAGTATGTGCTGTGTCTTGGCAACGTTCAGCTGCAGAGGGGTTTCCAAACTGGAGGGGACAACAGCTTCCTGAGGCTTTCACCAGGTGTCATGTGTGCATCAGGTGGGCTTGATGCAGGACTCCTGGCACTGGTGTAGGTCGTTCTCCCTTTCCAGTTCAGCCCAATATGGAGTTTGTTTACCACCAGCCAGTGCCCGTATCAAAGCCAAAGTTTTTCAAAGATGTCCTTAGAAGTGGCAAAAAGCAGTCTCGAGATGTTTTCCACCATGAAGGATGTTATTGTAGTGACAGGGAGGAGTCAGAAACCTTATTTTGGTTTTTGCATTGTTTTCTTCTCTTCTGAATATCCATGAGTAGTGGAAACATTTATTTTTCTGGGACTGTAGTCTTGTTTCTACTCTGCCTACCATGCTCCCAATGCTTTTGCAGTTTCCTTAAGGAGAGTGACTCCATGGTGGTTAACTTTTCCTGCTGGGCTGATGAAGATGGGTCATACATTTTTTTTTTTGATTGAAAAGTGCTGGGTCTGAAGCTGCCTTTGTTCCAAAAATCCCTGTATGTGTGGGGAAAACTGAAACGATGCTGGGTGCCTGGGAATAACCCATCATCATGTTGTTCCTATTTGCTTCAGTAGCTCCCAGAAGGAGACAAATACTGCACCCCGTATAGAGGGACCATGACCCCTACCTTGAAGATAAGTCTAAAAGACACCTAAGTACAGCAAATTAATTGGGGTATAAAGTTCAGTGTAATGCATATAGACAGGCACAAATTTCAATCGTTTGGATAGCTACAATGGAATGGGATTCTTGACGCATTTCTTCATGTATGAACAGTTGCAGTTATGCCTCAGGTTTCCATTTTTTGAAGTTGAGGATGGTATTATCTTAAAAAAAATTGGGCATAATACATTTCAGTTAGCTAGATGTAAGGTACAAATTGTTATAATTACTAACTTTGCTTTAAGTGAGAATTTGAGGGTTATATAACCTTAACTAAGCTGGACGGTTATGGACTGAACCATCCAGTTGGTATTCTAGATGCATTTTACATTGATCTGGTGAAATTCAGCTGAAGGGCCAGTTTTAGATTGCCCTAAAAAAAAGTTGACAGTAGATGACTAAGATATTGACTAAGATACTAATTAATGTTCCTGAGTGTAACTAGTATATGTGTGTTGGAAGTGTGTAACTGATCAAGCAGATGCTAACGTATGCATCATCAGTTGTGTCTTTTTGTAGATAAATTTTGGTATCTTCTTGCTCAAGAAGAATTCATTTTCACAGTGTTACTGAAAATGTCCCTTTGATGAAGAAGCTTTTATAATGACTTTTTTCTTCAAGATAATATAAGGTGGTTTATTTTACTGTCAGCCAAAACATACATTTTTATGTACCTTAAAGTATACAAAACCTTGCACTCCATTATTTGAGTGCATATAAGGTAAACAAAACACTTTATGTAAGACACTATTAATTTTTATGAAGACAAATTCTAGTATGATGCCAAAACTAGTGTAAAAGTTCCCAAGAAAGACAAGTAACATAATTTTTAGCCCTCTGTCTGTTCCTAACTAGAAGTGTTTATGAATCTTAGGAGTGAGGGTAAAGTGGCATGGCCCTTACTGAAGAATAATGTCATAATGATTCTAATTCAAATAAAAAACCCTAGCCTCTTATAACTTTCTAGCTTATTCCTGTAACACATCTGTTCATTAATTACACTGTTTTATCATGAGAATTATTTTGTTGGCTAATGATTTTTTCTGTACTGGGTTTCCATTTCCCATTTTGGAAAAGGTGATTCGCTGTCTTGATTGTTGTCGTGTCACATTCAGCTGTCTTGCTGCAAATTGTTATTCTCTTTTGCTAAATGATGAGCTAAATTTGTCAGAATCCAGTTTTTACATTCTTCTCAAGCCATATTGGACTCTTTTTCACTTGTGCATAGCATCACCTTCTGAAGCATGACTATATCTGTAAGCCCAGTTACAATGACCTTTTTGGAGGAGAAATCCGTGAGAAATCCATCCACATGAGACTAATGGCCAGGTTATTATGTAGGTAGGGTGACTCTCTGAATATACACAATTCTCCCAAAACTTTTTGCATTGGACATCCTTTTGTTTTTAAATAATGTTTTTAATGTTGCACAATTTATTTAAACACGAGCATAAAAGGCAGAGTGCAAGACCATATAAGCAATAAAGCCTAAACATGAACTACTTGGTTATTCCTGACCATGAACCATCTGTGGTTTGGCCCTACTGCTATTTATTCATTCAGTCAGTAATTGCATGCTTATGACTGACAAAGCACCCGAGTGCCTGACAAAGTGAATCCAGTCTTACTGGTGAGTATTTGTCAGTTTAAGCACCAGTTCTTCCTCCGAGCTCCAGGAGTCCTACAGCTTTTTCCAGTTGCTTTGAGAATTTACATTGGGGTTAAAAATACTCTCTGCACCGTGCTTGCTACCTTTCTGTGGCACTTGCAGATGTTTCAAGGACAGAACTGGTCTGCCAATTTTTAGCAGTACGGACTTCAGAGGAAGAACAGTTTTTTAAAAAGTGAACATTACAGCTATTACTTTTGGTCTCAGTTTATATTCATTTCTGTCTTACAGAAAGCAGCAGAAATGCTTTTGAGGCTTCTTAACTCATTGAGGTCCTAATTTGTAGGAGATCCACACAGTAATGTGTCTGACTAAAATACAGAATAAGCATTTTCATGTATGGAGTATAATTTTTGTTTTCAGTTAAATCGGAGAGGCAGTAAGTACAGGGGAATGCTATGTCATTTTTTGCAGTGTTTTTGACAGCATTTTCTTAGACAAATAAAAAGCAGATTTTGCCTACCCTTTTTTTTTTTTTTTTTTATATTCATCTTTGTGTTTTTAATCAGGCTTGTAAGTCCAAGGGCTAAAAGATTTACAAGGTCACAGCTTTAAACTTTGCAGTGGCAAAGAAGGAGAAATCTGTCTCTAACATGTTTAATTTGTGCACTTGAATTTTTGTTTTGTTTAATTGCTTAATGTTTGATGACATTTTGGGGGAATTGCATTATAGGGTGCATGTTTACGTCAGTGTGCTTGGGAGAGAAAAAAGGGAGGTGTGCCGGATCTTTGAGCATCATCTGCACAGTGTTGCAGTGAAAGAAGCTT
>NW_010130822.1:0-19281 GCF_000699245.1 Pterocles gutturalis | reverse complement strand
AAGAGCGTAAGCACCTCATTTTGGTAGACCTCTAGTGTTGTCCAGGGGAATACGATGTTTCACATGAATGTTGCACTGTATCTGCATTCACAGTGTGCTTGACTTATTGTGTTGGACCTTACTTTTGAAAATGGTGAGGTGATGGGGCTCTTGGCAATGGACATCTTGAAATAAAGGACCTGCATCCAAGAGGAGGAATAAGGAGATATGAAATAAGAGTGTTCAAACTGGTCTGTTCGGTACCTACGGCAATATCCAGGGTCCAGGAATGGATGGAATTCCCCTCAAGTAGTATATAAATTTACAGGTCAGTTACCACCACATACTTCCCTTTTTCCCGAGTCTTCATGGAAAAAACAAACACAGACTGGGAAAGTTAATAAGAAACCATTTGAAGGCCTCATTCTTCCAAAGAAGAAGGGAAGAAAGAATACTTTTTTTGCCTTTTCACATTGATTTCCTTAATGATTCATGTTCAGGAAAGACTGCATTCCATCACATCTACTTCAGCCCTGGTTGAGAATTGGCCTTAAGTTTTCCACTCTAGATATATATTTTTTCCCCTCAGTGTACAGTATTTAGCTGCATGCCATAACCCACGAGCCCAGCCCAACTCTCATCAGGTAAGCTGTTGTATTGAGGTTAGTATTAAGTACCAGGCACCAATTTACCAGTGCCATAGCTGCCCAGTAACACCTCTCTGCTGAACCATCGACAGTTGTCAGATACGTTGCAGTGCTTATGATACGATGCGTAAGGAATTTTCAGTTAAAGTCAGTTAAAAGAGTGGAACAGAGATGGTGCATACCTCCATGACAGGGCAGAACTTGCCGATCTTGGAAGTTGTAACTTTTCTGTTTATTTTTTTCTCTCTTTCTCCATTTTGGGTTTTCTTGACCACTTCCTTTTGAAAACTAAACCTTAAGGGGTTTCCCCCTTCTCATATTTTTCTTCTTCCATGGTCTGTATTTTCTTTTGCCTTTATCTTGTTCATCCACTGACAATGGGTCCTTCCTAAAATAGGTTATTCTCAGTGTTTGTCTCATTTCTCTACTGATTTTTGTTAGATGGATATAATGCTATTAGAAAATTCAAGTATGGAAGCACTTTCTCCCACTTTGAGCATTTGTATATAACCTCAGAAGTTTGTTTATTTTTTAACAGTAGACCTTAGAGAGTTTTAAAAAACTGCAATAATATAGATCTAATACAGATCAAAGAAACAACATTATTAGAACTATATATTGAAAGAGGCTTTTGAAATCTATTGTTTAAATTACTTTTCCATTTGGAGCAACTGGAAAAGTACTTATCAAGTTGGTTTTGAACAAGAGCTGGAAGGAAGTAAAAGTATTAGAGGTATTTTCTTACTTTCCATTTGTTATGAAGAACAGTTAGTTGCTCTGCCAAGTCTGGTTTCAGTTCTGTTTAGTCCAAATAGGAGCCCAAGAAATTTTCTATTGAAAGGAAAATTTTCTACATAAATACAAAATTCTGTTTACATTTTGCATATTTATGTAAAGGAATGTTCTACGTATCCTAGCTTTATAAAACTTCACTGTTACTAAAAGTATCCCTAGTCCAGCTCAAGGCTGCACTTAAAGCTGTGCCAGTATTTTTGAGTACTTTAAATGAGGATGTTGAGGAGAAGCCGTAGTCTGCTACGGCTTTGAACAGAAAGAAATGGTTGAGTAACTTCCAAAAATTAACAACAGAGTAAAACCATGCAGAATTGTCTTGATTAAAACAGGTTATGAGATGTGTCAGACTAGTGAATATGTTAAAGTTAGTAAGAAGGTTTTTTTATTGTCTGCTTATTCAAGGGGTGTGGTCTTGGTCTCATGGTACGGGCAGGTGTTATGGGGCCTCCTCGTAGAGTGAAAATGCACCCTCACCCTGATTTATGGACCACAGCTATCCCAGCCCACTGTTGGGGCCAAGCAGGGGGTGCCAGGAGAGCATCAGAATGAGACCAAGGGTTCCTTCTCATGCGTAGTAACCTCAACCCCATGTCGACATTAGCCAAAACTGGCTGTAGACGGATTGTTGAGCATCTGTGGAGGCTGGCCTGTCTTTTTTGGAAGTGCCCAAATTGCACTTCAGAGACCCAGTTTGAACAATCCAACTTGGTTGTATGATTTTTTTTTTTTTTTAAATTAATGGGGTTTCTTGAGGCCACATAGTCTAGTATTATCATCCTGTCTGATAGAGAAGTTGTTCACCTTGCAGCACAGGCAGACAAATTGGAGTTCTCTTTTGTACAATAAGAGGGATAGGAAGGCTTCTTGTTTATTTCAGCTTGGTTATTCAATAGGACCTAACAGAATGGAATACTGGATTCCAATCAAAAGATTTTAAGACTTGTATGTCTGAATTCCATTGGAATTCTTAAGATCTGGGTGTCTGGGATTTAGATTCTGGCTTTCCTACTCTGTTCCTTTCAGTGGGATGAAACTTCCCTGTAAGGGAGGATGTAAGCTCTTTGCAGATTTCAATGCAATCAGGTAGAAGTGGTATAGTTAAAATACCAAATTCAGCAAATGGGAAACTTGTATCAGCAGTCAGGATCCTGGTCTGAGCAACCAGTTGTGGAACTTCATGGGCAGCAAGGCAAGTTTTTTGGTGTCTTTTGGTGCCTTTTTTTCATGTCTGTTGTCTTTCAGCACTTGTAGAGAGAAGTCATTCTCCCACCATTTGTTTTGCTGGGCTAGTTTTGCTCAATATTTTTTTTTTGTCTCCTTTTTTGAAAGTGGTTCTCTGCTCCTATAACATTCTGGAATTCTTCCTCTGCCACTGGTTTGTATTTGGTTTTCTGGAGTGTAAATGTCCAGATTTTCATGTGTTGTTCCTGAAGTCCAGTGGCATTAATGCTTTGCTGTCTCTGTTGGACACGCAGCTCCTGATACATTTTCAGATCACATTTGCCTTTGAGGAGTCTACATCATGTTGTCAGGTCCCAGTCAATTTGTTATCAATGAGTGTTGTCAACAAGGTATTTTCCCTCCTTGAGCTTTTCCAGTTGATAAATAGCTTCATCTTCAGATGGTTCCATGCACATAGCCTTCCTTTTTAGGCTACAGGACTTCATGCTCGGGTATCTCAAAGTTACCCATTAAATTCTGTGTGACATTCTGGATGGTACTTCTGTGTGTTGGTCATATCTCCGAACTTTGCGTTAGAAGCTGTTTTGAATAAGGTACTGCTGTTTTTTGGTTTCTTTCCTTGATAAATTCATTGGTAAAAGTACTAAATAAAATGACTTTGTGAACAAATGTTTCTGGAAGTACAGTAATAATCCCCACATGGTACATACTTTCCCTTTTTAAAGCTCCATAAGCTAGTCAGTTTGTTCATACTGCTAATATGTACTTCAAGTTTCCCCTTTGTTTCTGAGTTCACTAAATAATTTTTTATATGTTGTGCTATCATAGGCTTTATTGAAGGCCAGATAAATTATGTCTACTAGAGATGCTCCCATTAAAAAAAAAATAAAAAAATCAAGATTCAAGCTAGTCTGACATTGTTCATTTTCTTTTTGTTTTGTTTTTGGAAATGCAGATAGAGTTATATTCCTCTGTTTACCTCTGTTTACTTCCATCTCTTCAGTATATTTTTTTCCCCTCTGAATAGTTTTCCTAAAGCCTTGCATTCTGCTGGGATCAGACTAACAGGACTTTCTTTGCCCAGATCACATTTTTTTTTTTTTCCTTAAGTTATGGGCATTATATTTGCTGTTTTCCGATCAGATGGCACCACCCTCGGCATCAGAGACCTATTAAAATATTCTCTCGAACACCTCCTGTTTCATCTGCCAGTGTTTCAAAAAGCTCTGGGATAGAAATTATGTAGTCCTAACTTGAGTTTATTAAATTCTATTGGATTTTGCTGTCACATTGGCTGTGTTTATTTTCATATCCATTAACTAATTTCAAATAAGAAAATACAATTTTTTGCTTTATAAATTCCTAAATTAAAAACACACATTTGGTAATTCTCATTCTTCAGAAATCTTGGAAGCAGCCTGGTAAACATTCTTTAAAGCTGCTTGTAGAATTCACTGGCCTATTAATATTACCCAAGAAGCCATAAAAAGCACAAGCCAATTGACAGTAAAAGCAATGTACATTTCCCAGAAATCTAAAAATGTAGGGTGAAGAGTCATTTGGCAGAAGAATGGCCATTTTCTTCCTTGCCTTTCAACTAAGTTTTGACTTTTTGTTTAATCTGTTGCCTCTTGACATTCCTTTAGTAGAGGAAGAAGAAAATGGATGCCTTGAAATCTTGCATGTGGAGTTTTTCCTTTCATGTGTCTGATGTTGGAGCCCATCAGAAAAGTTACTGTCCTTCCCATTTCCTTTCTCCCCTACACGTATTTCATCTCTGTGCCTCTGTGTTTTGCTGTCATCTCCTTTATAGTCTTTCCAGCTTCCTAGACGGTCTTCTAATCCTTGCCTGGCTTCCCTTGCAGCTACCTTCCTCACGCTGTGTTTTTTGTGCCATTCCTCAATATATTAGGACACAGTTGCTTTGCATATTCAACCATCTGCGTTTTTGAATTTTTTTTTTCTGAAAACCTGTTCTTTCCACAGGTAATTTGGTGGATGTAATTTAAAAAAAATATATATATATTCTTACATAATACTTGCTCATTCTGTTAGCCAGCGTTTGTTCTTCATCACTCAAGAACTTTGCCTCTGCCTGCATATATTTTTTTCTTATCTTTTCCTTTAGGACCTGTGAATTGGTGCAATTATTTTTTTGATGACTTGATGATTTGGAGTCCTTATTGCAGAAGTTCAGTTGCTAGTAGTGCTTCATATTACCCAACA
Source organism: Pterocles gutturalis (assembly GCF_000699245.1). NCBI lineage: Eukaryota > Metazoa > Chordata > Aves > Pterocliformes > Pteroclidae > Pterocles > Pterocles gutturalis. Next base: position 14,452 of record NW_010130822.1, on the reverse strand, counting down.
GGATTGGGACTAGCAGGAAATATGGGTGATGTTATTAGCAAAGCAGCTGTCAAGCGATAGATATGTAGGTAAAGAGCATTCCACAATTATGTATGGAGAGAGCTTTGTTTTCCCTCTCGGCATGAAAGGAGGAAATTGTGCATTAGATCTGTCATTCCGAAGGTTCCTTCCAGTGCTGCTTTCCTATGAGAAGCCGTGGTCAGCCATCACCTTGTCCAGAAATGTCCTCTCCAGGGTTACTGAAGTTCCTGGCAGCATTGATTGGAGCACTTTGTATTTCTACGTGTCGGGAGCCGGTTTACGACTGGCTCTCTTTCTGGGTGGACAAGATGTACTTTTCATTGCAAGACCACCCAACTATAACACTCCCAAGGAGAGAGCTGCAGTGCTTGACCGTGTTTTTCTACGCTGTATTGATATGTATTGGCTGGGAGAGTATCTGGTTACACATTTGAGCACTCCCTAGCTGTTCTCTAATTGCTCCTGTTTTGCTCATGGTTGCTTAATGTGTAATCTTGACTGCTACGCTGAACTCATATTATTTGAGCTGCTGGGAACCTGTGCTCAGCATTAAATGTACAGATGGTACAGCTGTGGCTACTTCACTTCTGCCACTGTGGAAGCTGCAAGTCTTGCCAAGGAGCGAGCTTGCCAGAGCGTTGACCTGTAAAGTGAGTTGCTTTAATATAAAAGGCCATGGAAAACACTCTGGCACGTAGCTGCTCTAGTACAGCTCCTTGTGGTGTGAATGCACTGCAGAAACCTTCTAATTCCCTCCTGGGCTGGGGGAGCTCTGTTTCTAATAAGGTTCGGTGAAAAGGTTTAGCAAGTGTGGAAGGGAGTTACAACAGGCTAAATTGGCTGCAGGGGTGTCTTTTGTATTAACAGCAGTTTTCTGATCTTCTTGCCCCTCCAAAGCGAGCGTGCATAGGTTTAGAGAGCTCTGGTTGCTGATCGGGGGAAAACTCTCGCTATATGAGTTGTATTTAAGGCCAAGAGCTGAATCTTTACCTCCTGTAAATGGACAGTTTGTCATCTGACCTGGTATTGCTGCAGCAAAGCAGAGAGAAGTTACTGAGACAGGGCAGAGCTCTGCTGGAGCCACTCACGCATGCCAACGCGGCCAATAACATTATTTAGTGCATGTATGCTTTACATATATGTATACTGTAAGTATCCATAGCCTACTGTGTGTATGTCAATGATACTGTATGTGTATGCTAAATGTGTAGTTTAGTAAGAAAGTGTGGGGGAGGGAAATATGCAAGAAGGAAAAATGCCCAATATAAACCACTCCAGTGCAGGGCTACTGCAGGACAGCTCTTCAACTGCAAGAAATCTGCCTTGAGCCCTTGCAGAGCCAGCTGGAGGGGTTTTGTCCACAAGACAAAAGCTCGGCAGCTGCCAAAGCCGAGGGAGTTCTGGTTGGACTATAAAAGGCTAATTTTTCTTTCTAGCAGGGAAGGTGGCTGTTGGGGAACTTTCTGAAGAAACCAGACTTCTACAGGGAGGCAAAATCTGGGTAGGATGGCAGGGTCTTTCGAGTGGTCATTCCACACACGTATATTTCTCCCGATTTTGCGAGAGCTGATAGTACCAACCTGCAGACTACCTTTTTGGAGCTGGGTAGGAATCATGGCCCAACCTCTCAGCTCCCAAGCCTGAAGAGGATTGCCAACGTTGGTTTGCCATGACAGGTTTTAGATTTACTGCCCTTAGGCAAGGTGCTTGCTGCTTGCCCATTGGGACTTGCTTACCAAGCAATTTTTAAAAGAAGAACTAGCAGCTTTTTTTATTTAGTAAAGCAAAAGGGTTCAATTCTTGGTACAGTGTTGAGGCTTAATCACAGAAGAGAAGCATTAAGGCAATAAAATCTGCCCACAGTGTACTTGACATCAGCCTTTTTCTAGAGGTGTCTTTGGGCTGTGGAGAAGCATGTTTGAGCTGGAGTCAACTCCAAACCAAAGACCTGTTCTGCAGAACACTTCTGTGGAGTCCTGTGCTTCAAAAGATCTTCCTGAGTTTTTGAGTTTGTATGTTTGAGCGGTGTGTTGGCTTCTAATGCTTAAAGCATGTCTCCAGATCCTTCTTATTTCCCTGCTCTAGATGTGTGGTGTTGCCTGGCTGCTTGGTGTCTGAGATTGCTCTGCTCTACTTCAGAGTATATATCTGTGATGAGGATGAGTCTTGGATGTGATGATCTTGAGATTCTGTTTGGTCTTATTCTCAGGAAAACAGATTGATTGCAGTCATAAAAGTTCACTGTTCCATTTTGCAGACACAAAGTATAGAATATTGAGTTGTTTTTTTTTTAAAATCTCAAAAATCATGGCTTATAACACAAACCTTTTCATAGCTACATCATGGCTGCTGTATTTAGGGTGTTTTTCTAATAGATATAATCAAGTTTTTTTCATTTAAAGGTGTACTATTAAGTTTCAGTAGAAATCTCTATATAGGGTATTTAAAATATTAACGCCTGACTTACATGATTCAGTTTCTTCCTCCTCTTAGTTTTAAGGAACTTGGTAACATAACATAACATAAAAATTTCTGTTGTTCATAGAGGAAACAACAGCATTTCTTCTACAAGATGAAAAATCCAAGTGGAACATGAACAGAGATAAAATACTATTTGGAAATTTAAAAACACATTTTGTGATTCTGGCCTTTTTGACGCAGACCACCCAGCAACCTCACAAGGGTTCTCTTTTCCATTGCATTAGAGTAACCGATACTGAGAGGATCACAGAGGTAGAGAAAGACAAATAATTTATTTGAATAATCTTCTCTTCAATGCTTTCCTGTGGACCCAGAAGACAGTACCCCATACTGTTGAAAACTTCCTTTACAACTAAAACTCTTCGTAGTTACAGGTCTTGTCTATTTTCGAGTTAGTATTTGTGGTCGAGCAACGAGTCAGTTCTTTTCCTTTCTCCATCTTTTGATAGCTTAGGACAGTTTTGGGGTCCTGTCATCAGTGCTGCCTGGCACTGGTAAGGGCAGCAGCAGAGTGATGCCAAGCTGTGTAGGCATCCACTGCGTGTTTACCGGTAGTATGGATCAGACTGACGGCATGCAATTCTCCTTGGAATAAAAGTTGCATCATAGAGATTGCAGAGGTGAAGCAGAGGTTGAAAGGATATAGCAGATTTTTTTCTTTTCCTGCTCCAGTTTTAATTTGTTAGCACACCTGCAGGTCTGGCATTTGTTTTGTTCTTTGCCTTCTCCTCCTTTCAATAAATGTCTCACTGGAGGCAAGACTACCTCTGGTTTTATTTCCATCTAACTTAACCCCATGCTGCTGCCCCCCAAGATCTACATCCCCACACCCCGAAGTGCACTGCATCCCTTTCTTTCTGCCTTTGTTAGGTAGTTTGCAAGAGGGAATTGCTGAATGCTGGTCTTGGCAGTCTCTACAGAAAATAAGAATTTAATGCATCTCTCATTTAAAAACTATTTTTAATGTTTAAATAGAAGGGTAGATATAAAAAGCTTGTAAGAGGAGTATAGTTTGTCACTCCACGGGGACAAAAGATGAAGAGCATGACATCTGGAAAGTTTGGTAGTATGAATAAAACCATCTGGAAACAGATGGATAATGGGAAGCTCATCTCCCACTATAAGTCTTCCTGTTTTTAAGAAAATGCTAAACCTGTTTTTAGTACCTGGCAATATTTTAAAAGCGACTTTCTGTATCACAGAGGAAGCTGATAATAAAGAAATAAGAGTTCTGTTCTCTGCAGAGCCAGGATTTGTTCACCCAGGTGAGGAAAAACAATGGGGCCAAATGTTTCAAATTCAGCTATTGAACCTCCAGACCTTAGAAAAAATAACTGTTATAAAGGTGAGAAATATGCAGAAAATACACCATTTATGTAACACAGAATCAGGTCTAGCCTCTCGAGTGGCAAGGACTAGTTGTACTAAGTACTAATTATTGTTCTTAAAATTACATTTACTATACTAGTAATAGTAATTAAAATAATAATGACTTTTATAATTAGTATAAGTAGCCTATTTACTCTTGTAATTATTGGGTTAAAATCCTTGTCCATCTGTATGAGAACTGGAAATTAACACTAATGGCCCCAGTGTAAATGTCAAATTGATAATAACTTGCCAAGGATCACTTCAAATCCTATGAAGTGGTATCTGGAAGTTACAACCAGAAGGTGAGCTAATAGGAACAGCTAAATTATCCCTTTACCTGCCATAGAAGACATATGCATATCCAGAAATACTAATTGATGTAGTTAAATAAAATGTTATGGCTTTATTTGCTTGATATACAGTGTGCTCAATGCCATCATATATTTTGGAATGTATGATGAATGTTTTAGCTGAGGTAGACAGCTTAAATATTGAGTCTTTTTTTTTTTCCTTTTGCAACATTCGTAGATGAAGGCGAGGAAAAAATGGATGTTTTAAAAGTTAAGTACTTATTTGTGGTTGTTTCAGAGTTCTGTATCATTTATATGTATGTGTGACTCTGTGTGTATTTATACAACATGAAGGAAACAAACCGAGAAATCACTTTTAGAGCATGAGGAATTATTAGAAAACGGAATACAGTGATTTTGTGTTTGTGGGACTGACGTGTTCTGTATGCACCGCGTGAGAAGTGGCCAAAAACCGAACAAATTGTTCTTGAACACTGACTGCTTCAGCCTGACAATCATGTTTCGCTTTTATTTGATTAACTAGTAACAATAATAGTGGCTGCTAAGTGTTAAAATATAATGCTATTGTAAAAATGTAATAAAAGATTGTAGGCTTACATGCATGGGGTTTGCATCTCCATAGGATGAGGTAATAAATGTAATAAAAGATTGTAGGCTTACATGCTTGGGGTTTGCATCTCCATAGGATAAGGTAATGGTGTAAGTGGAAGGTACTCCATAAATCAAACCATATACATGTAAGTGTTCTGCAAAGAACAAAATTATGGGAAATACTCTCACAGACGAGCAGGTCTCTTCTAAAATGGAATCTAAGAAGATACCAGGTGCTTGCTCTTAGTGGATCCATAAAATGATCTTGTGAAATCTGGTTTTATAACTGCAGGTTGTACAGAAGTAGTCTGAAAAACACCCATATGTTTTAAGATACGAAATATCTTTCCAGTGATCAGGGGATTTAAGATAAGTGGAGGTGAACAGGTCTAGCAGGTTTCTCTTTTCTCTTCTCAACCAGATGCATTTTGAAAATGCTAATACTTAACTAATCTCTAGAGCCCAAAGACATTCATGGGTTTACATCAGGAGTGACTACAGTGTCTAGAGGCACTGCGGGGAAATGTGGAGTTGTGGCTCCAAAGGTGGGTTGGTGATGAGGGCAGAGCACCGGCTGGCGTGGAGGCTGGCTGGGGTTGCTTTGCCACCGCTGGGTCAGAGATGGGATTGTAGGGAGAAGAGCTGGTGGTTTAATTACAGGATCACAGAATGGGTTCGGTTGGAAGGGACCTTAGAGATCATCCAGATCCAACCCCCCTGCCATGGGCAGGGACACCTCCCACTAGCCCAGGTTGCTCAAAGCCTCATCCAGCCTGGCCTTGAACCCCTCCAGGGATGGGGCATCCGCAGCTTCTCTGGGCAACCTGGGCCACTGCCTCACCACCCTCACAGGAAAACGTTTCTTCCTTATACTTAGTCTAAAATTGCCGTCTTCCAGTTTGAATCCGTTACTGCTCCTCCTGTTGCTACATGCCGTTGTAAAAAGTCCCTCCCCATAAGTTTTCTTGCTTTGTTGGAATTCTGTTTTGGCAAAGACCATTGATTGGGATTTGAGGTGTGATGCTTCTAGATAAATTCATGTTTCCAAAGCACTAATAAATATGTGTGTTTAATTTACCACTTTTCCTTACTGGTAATAATTGGAATGAAAGCTGTATAGACCAGGAGGTTATTTTCTGCCCCCCCCCATCGAAGAAGCATGTTGAGCTGTTGGAGTGAGTCCAGAGGAGGCCATGAAGATGGTCAGAGGGCTGGAGCACCTCCTGTGCAAGGACAGGCTGAGAGAGTTGGGGTTGTTCAGCCTGGAGAAGAGAAGGCTCTGGGAGGACCTTACAGCACCTTCCCAGTACCTGAAGGGGGCTACAGGAGAGATGGGGAGGGACTGTTTATCAGGGAGTGTAATGAGAGGATGAGGGGTAAGGGCTTTAAGCTGAAAGAGGGGAGATTTAGATGAGATATTAGGAAGAAATTCTTTCCTGTGCGGGTGGTGAGGCAGTGGCCCACGTTGCCCAGAGAAGCTGTGGATGCCCCATCCCTGGAGGGGTTCAAGGCCAGGCTGGGTGAGGCTTTGGGGAACCTGGAGGTGTCCCTGCCTGTGGCAGGGGGTTGGAACTCGATGATCTTTGAGGACCCTTCCAACCCAAACCATTCTGTGATGCTATGGTTCTATATTGCAGACGTAGGTTGAGCACTAGCCTTTGACAGAGTGCTGTTCCTGTGGAAGATAAGGATAGGACGTACTGCATATGTGGTATGTTAGTTCTGTTTTATACTTGTCTTGCTAGACAGGACCCTTGTACAGAAGCTGAAGTAACTGTTGTCACTTACAGAGAACACCATGGCTTGCCGTCAGCAGCCCTGAGCTCTTTTATAAAGGGATGGGCCATCAGTTCAAACTCTGCCTGCCAGCTGCAGCTCTAGAAACCCCACGGCCAATGTCTACTCCAGTGGGCACTTACATCTGGCCTGTCATAGTTCAGTGACAAAAATAATGAGGAACTTTGTTCCCCGTCTGAAAATATACATCACAATTCTTCACAAAGTATGTAGTTGGTGGGGCTTTTTTTAGGTACTTGTTTGAGCCTCGAGTGTTTAAACGTTACTGTAGGCTGACAGCTCATTTGAAGTGAGACATTCCTTTGAACTTTCAAGGTGGGTAACATGTTCCAGCAAAAGTAGGTGCTTGCTGAATCAGGGCTGTAGTTTCTTTCTATGGAGCAGCACAGAGAGTTCACGAGTTGGTTTGCGTGGGTGCCTTTTCATTAGCAGCAGTTGTAAACAACAGGTGCGTGCTGTCAGATTTTCCTTCAACAAAAAGCAGAGTTTATATTTGACTGTGCATACATTTTCATATTGTTTTTAATAAAAGTCTCGCCAGTATCATGTGCATTGATTTAGATTAGTGTTTATTTCTAATCGATTGTAGTTTTCTGAATTTTAGGTATGGCTTGCTTGTGGTGTTTGCATATATCAACTGAACACTGTTTTTCTTATGCAAGTTTTGCAGATGCCTTATGCTTTAAGAAAAATAGCGCTCAATTTATAATTCTTTGCGTGCTGAATAGCGTCTATTGCTAGAGATGACTGTTTCCACCCTGATTCCACATAAACTTATTTTTCTTTTTACGATGTGTCTCTCTTCAAAAATTAATCTTAATCTTGGATGTTTGAGAGGAGACATGTTTGGAAGGCTTGAATAATTCACAACATCTGCATTGACTTTGGTTTATCCCTTGCAAAGTTTCAGTGGGACCAAGGAGTTCCTCTTGCATTGCCTGGGAGGGAAAACCAAGCAGTGAATGCTTGCAGTGGACTTGACAGTGTTCAGCAACAGTAGTGTGGCTCTATGCTGCATCTAGCAACTCACTAGTACTAGAGTAGAAAGAGGAAGGGAAATTTTGAGCCTAGCATATGCAAATCTAATGTTGAAAGCTAACCTGCTTCTGGTGTTCCTGCTGTAAACCAACAGAACTTGACTCCTGCCAGCAAGCAAAACGTCTTAAGCCTGACCCCTTCATGTGTCACTTACAAAACATGACCAACTTTACCATCAAACCAAAAAGATTACTGATGCGAAGAGTTGCTGCCCATTTCCAATCTAGGGGGACACTAAAATACTGAAGAAAGAAGAGGAAGGAACGGAAAAGCCAGACCTGTATTTGGGACAGGATCCTGTGCTGTATTCCTGCACTGGGAATCATCAGTGATGAATAGTTTCCTTGGGAAAAAAGAAGTAGAGCAAGACCTGAATGCCAAGTGTGAACAAGACGATGAGTACCTTGTACAGTGCAGGAACTGTGTCAGAACAGTTAGTCTTTGTGGAAGGATTGCCCCATAGTGCTGAAAGGTCAGGGAGACCTTGGAGTTATCTGCTGCTTCATAAACTGATGAACATTTCCTGACACTGGAATTGGAGAAACAACATTTTGCTCTTTCCATTCCCTCTCCATGCCCTAGAAGTCATCAATATAAACTGTGCTAAGTGAGAAACAATCAGGAAACTGCTTTCAGTGGCAAAGAGGTGTCTTCCCGAATAGATAGTTTTATGTTTTATCTTGTAGAAGATAACTTGGGGTATCCTTTTAGGATGCTCTCTGATCTCATTCTAGCTCTGGATGTTGGAATGTCTGAATGGTTAGGAAGAGTGTCTGAAACATAAAACATCTTGGACTTTGTTCTGTTGCCTTTGTTTTAGTGCTTTTTGCCGCCTTTGGCAGACACTTACACAGATCCTTTAGCCATCTGTGTTGGTGAGTGAGATGTTAATGCAACTCTGAAGAAAAATTGCCAAGGAAAGAAAAACATCGGGAGAACTCTAAAAATATGTCAAAACTGGTTAGGGTGGTTTTGGGGCTTTTTAGTAAACCTGGAATGTTTTTAAAAATAAATAATGGAAAACTTTGTGTAAACCAAAATTCTTAGTCAATACCCAGGTCATTTTGGTTTGGATTTAAGTTTCAGCTTGACACTCTAGTAGCTCAATGTGGAATTATGTATGTTATGAAACTGTCTTTTCTGCATTTTTACACATTTTTTTATATGATGTGGTACGCATATAAGCATACGTGCATAGACTTTTCTATCATCTAAAACAGGATAAACAGTGAATAACATAAAGGTTTGAAAGAGAAGAACAATTTTAGCTTAAAACCTTGCGCTGCTCACGGGAGCATTGGTGTTCGGGTTTTTTTGGGTGTTGCGTAGATGGCTTGCTCTGTAATATGGAGCAAAGCCACTACACTGAATACATATAAGAGGTCTGAATTCATGCTTCGTGAACAGCCTTAATTCTAGTACTTACTAATTTGAGAGCTTGTTTATTTTTAACATTAATCTCCTTTTCATAAAAGGCAACCTGAAAAACTTTTTTTTTTTTTTTTTTTTAACCGAAACCTTGGAACTTGCTGGACAGATTCCATCAATTGCACCACTTGCAATAAGTAGTGAAGTATTTGTTTTTCAGGACCCAAACTTTGAACTGGTGCTTGCAAACTTCGTTACGAACACCTCCCACTGATGCTTTCACATCAAAAAACCCCAGAGAGGCCGAAGCTGAGCAAAATCAGAGCCTTGTTAATAATGGCAAACAAGCAGCCTCTTATTTATGTGTCTTACAAATTGCCGACGGCAAATTAATATGATTGAATTTCATTTCAAATTGATGCATACTGCATATGGCACTCATTGTGCACATTTATGGGAAGAAGGAGATGAGAGGACTCTGTAGATAAGAATTGCAAGATTCTCTCCTTGTAGTATACTATCCACTTGACTTGAATCCCTGCCTGTTATGAACGGTCACCTCTTCTCAGCCTTTTCCCGCTGTATGCCAGGCAATTTCAATTTATGGAGTTGTGGGAGGTTGTTTTTTTTTTTCCCCAAAGAGCATAATGTATCTAAACAGGTACTTTGTGACATGTACAGTTTGTGGGCTCTCTTCCCATCTTTGAAAATGAGCTTCTGTTCCAAAAGCATACCCTGAAAAAGCAAATAGGTGTTTTGTGTTTGCGTGAAATGATATTTTTCCATTTAACACACAGGGCTGCTCTTGATGCCTATGCTGTTGCAATGATTCCCTGTTTTGATCTCCTACTGAACAGAGCAGTCGACAGCTGTGACTATGCTTTTATGATGCTTCCTTTGGATGAACTTGAAGAGACGGAGCTCATGATTCTCTTTTAACCATTTATTACAACTGAGTAATAATGTTTCGTGGCCCAAATTATGCAGGCTGCGGATAGCTTTTCCTTTTGAGATACGCTTTGCATAGAACAGTGTAATAATAATAAAACAAGAAAGTCTTTGGAATAATTGGACTCCACAGCATATTTGAGAAAAATAAATGCTTTGTGTTATAGGTTTCCCAATTTTACCCGCAGGCTAAGTCTTATAGATATAATTATGCATTAGGAGGCATTTTAAGTGCTAGTTGAACCTTTAACCTGTGTTTCCTCTGGAATAATTACAGGATGTGAAAATGGCCAAATGAAATGCTTACTCATAGAGATTAATAGAATTAGTTAAGCTACTGTTACCTTGTGCTTGATTTATATTGTATGTGTGGGTCGAAACAGGCTGTAATGGCATGTGGGTGTTTTCCTATCTTTTCATACTTGCTAAAGGTTTTCCTTATGTTTATTATTTGCTATGTTATGTGAACTGCTTAAAAAGGCATTTTAGACCACTGGCAGGTAGTTGAATTTCAAAGGCTGGCTCTGTTTAAAACAAAACAGTAGTCTTTGAACTTCTATCAATTTTTTTTTTTTTTTTGTAACAGTAATAGAATTGATTCCATCACCTTCCAAGGAAACAAGTTGAAAAAGAAATCTCTGTGGATTACTAGGCCAGACACCAAATATATTTTGCAGACATTTGAAATCAAGCCTGAGTCAGCTACAATGGAAGAAGGGGAAAGTAATAAAAATAATTTGTCTGTCTTGCATTGCCAAAATTAATTAAAAAGGTAAAAATTTTAAAAAGCCTGTAGGCATGGGGAGTGGTACAAGAGAAGTAGAGCATTTAATCTTGTTTAAAGATTCAACATTGGTGGCAATTCTAGTATTTTAAGTAAAACATTCAATTAAAAGTGAACCAAATTTTAAATTCAGATTTTGTGTGTTTCTTTACAAGGAGAATAATACATTGCTTCTGAAGCAACTTGAATTTTGATCTTTGAAGGAAAAAAATATTGAACGGTTACTGGCCTAATTTTCAGAAACAGAATCTTTAACAGAGAACAAATTTAGAATTAGAGGAAAGTTTGAAATTGGCTGATCTTCTTGGGTAGTGTGGTGAGAGAGAGACTAGGCAGGTTCTTACCATGTTTCCCTGGTGTTGGAGTACTTTCAGCTGGGTTGCTTTCAGTGAGCCCTCGGTAACCCTCCACCTGCAGCCTCTGCCAGCTTCACGCAGGTGAGGAGCAATGTGCAATCATGGTATTGAGGAGCAGGAGCTCACCACGGCTCATTTAAAAATCTCTGCAGGTGCCAGCTTAATATATTCATTATTGCTTTTTTTGGTTGTTCAATAGAACCCTGTATTAAGGTGCAAATACTGATGTTCATCCTCTGTGAAGATCCTGGAAAGGCTTTGGGGCAGTGAACTGAAACCTTTAAAAATCTGACCCATGTTTGGCATAAACCTTTCTTGTAAAAAATACTTTATTCAACAACTTTGTTTTGAATCAAAGACCATTTGGGTAAACCCATTTTACCACTTATGTAAGGTATCTTTAGTGAGTTATTTCACTGTTTTAAAATCCTGTTTTAATCTGGTTTAGGGTTAATGTTTGTTTTGGTGGTTACAGCAGCCAGTGAAAATGAGGTTTTTTGTTTTTTTTTTTTTTTAAGTCAGTGAAGTATAAATGCAAAGTAGATTAAAAATCAATTATTAAATCAAGATTTCCTTTATTCTCATTCTATTCATATTTACCTCTCCCCCCTTAAAGTCTTATAGTAATGTAAGAAATTAAAGATTTTTCTTATATGAGTTTCTGTATCATCTGAGTTACAGGATTTCTCATCTTCTTCCTGATAAACGTGCTCAGTAAGACCACTTAGCATGTATGAGAGAGATGTCTGTGTACAGAGAGGATGCAACTTATTTCTTTATAGTGATTATTCTGTTATTAATTGTACCAAATTTCTTTTAAGGAAGATACCTGTATTTTGCCCCTTGTGTAGAATGGAGATACAACACGGGAATTACAGCATTTCACCAGAGATGCACTCAAATCTTGGAAAAGGATCGCTACATATGGAATCTGAATGGAAACGGTCTGTGATAAATGTGGATTGTTTTTGCCAAAGAGTAGATGTGTATGGATTGTTCTAATACTCTGATGGCATGAAGAGTGTTTATAGGCACAGCTGTGTGTGCTGAGGTGTGACACTTCAGCTGGGAAATCAGATACTCAAATATCTTTTCCTTTTAGCTTTGTGTCATAATGGCTTTTATTACTTAGGTAATTTTTAAGGAGCTTTGAGAAACACAGTGGCTGTGGTTGAGGGAAAGTAAATTTAGCAAATCATTAACATCAACAAATACAATAAAACAGTAAGAGAAAGGAGAGTCTGTAGTATTGGACTACTGACTGATCTGTGCTCATTGGAAGACATTAAAATACCATGTGTTGACTAAAACTTCAAAAGCATTACACTAGCATAGATTTTATTAAGAATATGCTATTCATATGGAAACGTTGAGAAGGGACATCCAAATCCTTTAACATACAGTTATCACAAGCTGGTCAGAGAGCTTCCAGCATTTATTGGAATGTCAGTGCCTTGTGAAAATGTTTTTAAATGTCTACCAGATTTTCGAAGATTATGGAATGATTAAGGATTACTCAATTGTGGTGCTCTTGGGAATTGGGAGGTTCTGGAAAATATCCTGCTGCTGTCTAAGAAATGAAGTCCTGTTCTGGCGAATTCATCTGGAAGGAGCATTTTTTGGGGGTGATGGGGACCATCTGTGGAATTCCAACTACGCGGAAAATCGGAAGCAGAGATGGGCAAAAAACACACCAGGAGGCAGGCAGCTCTGAAGAGGTCACTGCGGTAACCTTGTTTTGAGGAAAGGTCTGCGTGCGTGGGCTGATCTTCTGACCCTTAATTATTCAAGGATAATGTTATACGCTCTTCATGTCTATGCAATACTTCCATGGCATAAGGCTTCTAAAAATTCCCAATACTCATACAATTCCCATATATATTTATTGATGCCTGCACAATATATATATATGCACCAAACCTGTGGTTGTTTAGTGTGCAGCCCATACAGCTTAAGAACATTCAACTCTAAAGTAAAAAAAAAGGCAAAAGGAACCACGCTCTGAGATTCAATTCACAAATTACTTTCTCTGGCAGTGAATTAATAACTTGTTCTGTGCTGTAGTGACGTGCATTTTTTGTTTGAACCATAACTTTGTACTCCAATGGTTTACTACTGTTGTGAGATATGGCCAAGCAGGCAGTGTTTCTTGAGTTGCCACTTTCCGCATGCGGGCTTGTTTGCTTTTGGCCATCTAGTTTGAAATTACATCATATGTCACGTTCCAAGTTGGGATGGAAAGGCACCTTTTTTCTCTCCTTCCTTCAAGGCAAGGGAGTCTGTTTGTAAATGGAGATCTGGCTGTCATTTCTCTCGTATCTTAACATGGCAACTTGACTATGTCCATTAAGAAAGGAGTTCTGTGTCCCTGTCCTCTCCCCAGTTCACCATATTGTATTTACAGTATATGACAAATTGGTCTTTTTAGTGCAAAATGCAGATTGCTTCTGTATAAAGTCTGAAAATAGGAGAGAATAAATCTTGTTCCTTGTTTAAAATGGTAATATTCATCATGTTGTAAATAAGGAAGGGTTTAGAAATTTCTCTGATTTTTATGCTGAATGCTTTAGCTTCCTTGTTTTTCACTGCGTCAGCCTGAAGTGACCTGTAATTCTATATCCTGTGAGTGTTTTACTGTCTGTTCCATTTTCAGCCTTATTTGAAAAAGAGAATAAAAAAATCAGTTTTGTAACGTTTTTTTGTAACCTTCTCCCATTATAACTCTCTTTGACATTGGAGCTATCATGTATTGGGTGTGTATTTGAAATGTATTTTCTGACTCTTCCCTTGAATTTACCTTGCTTCAAACTAATTGTGAGTAGTTACTTTAAAAAAGTACAAATAGGTGACTCATAACGGCAATGCACATGTTTTTTCTAGTGGCCTTTTCCCTCTACTTTGGAGTTAAAAGAAACACTAGAATGTCTCATATTAATTTCACGACTGGCTAGAATACAGTATTCTAATTTGGAGAACTCTAGTCTCAATAGAGCCATGTAGACGTAAGGGATGTTTATACTGTTTGATTTTGTTTGTACTCAAACTTTGTAGAAAATCTTTAAAAGTTGCCTTTGTTTTAAGTGATTACATTTGTTTAGTTTTTTGGTTTCTTTTACATTAAGTGTAAATGGGTACAATGTTACTGCATTTTTGCTGATAGGCGTTAAAATCCTTTGAAGCTGAGTGAATTATTAATTATGTATTGAAGCTGTTTATCAGTCTTTTAAATATCAAAGATTTATGAACTGAAAAAAATCTATAATTTGCTTTAGAAACAAAATGAAGAAAAAAAACAAAACAAAACAAACCCTCAAAACCCCCAAAACCAGCATCAATTCCAATGCCAAGCAATGACAGCCAATGTCACAGAATCACAGAATCACAGA
>NW_010130821.1:360-748 GCF_000699245.1 Pterocles gutturalis | reverse complement strand
GCGGTCTCTGTGTCCCATCTGGCCATGGGACACCTAGGTGGCACCCAGCTCTGAGGTGCCTGGCCCTGTGTTGCCCAGCAATGGGCATCTGGCCACGGGCACCCACCTGGCACCCGGCCATGGGACACTCAGTGTGGGGTGCCCAGCCATGGGGCAGCTCCATGGGGAACATCTCCTCCCGCTCCACCCGGACCCTTCCTCACCCCCCCAGAGCTGGACCCCCTGGGACACCCTTCCCTCTTGCTTGGGCAGACCCTGAGCTTGGAAATCCTCAGGGAAACCCCTTCCTTGGCAGAAGGGGGATGCAGGGGGGTGTGCAACATGGGGCTGATCCTGATGGGAGGGAACGCTCGGTGGGGCTGGGAGGGGGGGGCCCCCGAGGGCTTGT
>NW_010130821.1:0-276 GCF_000699245.1 Pterocles gutturalis | reverse complement strand
CTGGAGCCCATCAGCTGCCACGCCTGGAACAAGGACCGGACCCGTAAGTAGGGGTACCCCACCCCAAAACCCCCAGGGACAGCCCAAAGCATTGATTGTCAGGACAAAGCCTGGCATGGGGGGGAAGCACAGCGTCCGACCCCAAGGCACCACAGCGGCTGGCGTGGGGAGCGATGGGCAAAGCGCTGCGGAGGAGAGGAGAGTGGAGCCGGGTGATTCATGGCCGATGGCATTTCCCGGCCGAGGCGCGGGGGATGTGGCAGAGAACAAAAAGGG
>NW_010130820.1:0-28817 GCF_000699245.1 Pterocles gutturalis | reverse complement strand
CCCTGTCCCTCTAACCTTGGCTTGTCCTCTCACATCTTGTTGTGTGCAAGCCTGATATTATCCCCTCCCCCTTCCAATCTAGTCTAAAGCTCTTCTTATGATCCCTGCTAGTCCATGGGCAAAGACCCTCTTCCCCTTTTGGGACACGTGGAACCCATCTGAAGCTAGCAAGCCTGATGCAGTGAAGGCCTTCCCATTGTCAATAAAACCCAAAATTGTGGCGGTGACACAGAGCCACATGTTAACAGACTGCACACATTTTTCTCTATCTATGTCATTGCCCACAAGTGGAAGAATAGAAGAGAAGATAGCTTTTGCTCCCAATTCCTTTACTAACTGTCCCAAGGCCTTGAAATCTCTTTTGTTTGCCCTAGGACTATGCGTTGCAGTTTCATCTCTACCCACATGGAAGAGTAGTAGGGGGTAGTAGTCTGAGGGCCTCACCAAGCTAGGAAGTTTCCTAGCAGTGTCCTTTACCCAGCCCCCAGGGAGGCAGCAGACCTCCCTATGAAGAGGGTCTTGGGTGAAAATAGCTGCTTTTATTACCAAATTGACTGAGTAATTTAAAGCGGGTTAATAATTCCCTTCAGGTTAGCTTACGGCTTTTTAGCTTTGGACAATTAAACTGAGTCAACACCCTGCTGTTTTTTGGGAGCAAGTCTTCCAGATCTACCCCTGAGAAAATGTTGCTATCCTACCCACACTGTTTTCTCACATCAGGCCCAAGTCTCATTGTCCAAATGTAAGGTGGTCTGCCTACATGTGACAGCCTTCTCCTATTCGGCTTCTTACAAGTTTTGCCTTAACTTGTCTAGATGTTGCTACATCCTTTCTATTCCCTTTCCCACCAGATTGCATTCTGTCAGCACTTAATTCTGTCATCTCTCACGATGCTGTCTCCTCCACAGTGGTGATTAATACGGAGAAGCTGGCTGGATGGGGCCCTGGGCAGCCGTGTCTAGTGGTTGGCAGCCCTGCGTATGGCGGGGGGGTTGAAACTAGATGATCACTATGGTCCTTTTCAACCCAGGCCGTTCTATGATAATTCTGTCATCTCTCACGATGCTGTCTGCTCCACAGTGGTGATTAATACAGAGAAGCTGGGAAGTCCTTGCAACCATTCCAGGTGTATTTCCATGGGCATTATCTTCTAATGACAACTGGCATCACTGCCATGTAATCAATGAGAGGTTTATGCAGGGACACAGTCTTTCTGATAATCTGATTCACCCATTGGTGTTCTCCAGGAATATCTGAGAAAAGACCTCAAACTCCTGAGTCATAGGCTAGGCAAGTGACTGGAGATCTCTTGAGCTCAAGCCCTTGCCATGGCTCTGTGAAAATCCCTGAAGACTCTGCTTAAGCTGAGGATCAGCCTAGCATACCCTGGGGGATGCCCTTCTAATTCACCAGCTAGAGGAAGATTATGGTCTTTGAAAGGTGAAGACATAATTCTGTTCTGCCTCTGAGCAAGGGAGATCTGTTTCCAGGATCCATTGAACTTGCTGGAGTGAGACACCTGAGGTTTTTCCTCTCTTCAGGAAATTGTGAATACATGTGGCACCCCTTGGAAACACCAGTGATTTGAAAGGGCTTATTGACTGTCAAAGTCAGAAAACTTAATTGTAACCAGAATAGTCTTTTGATATGTAAAGTATGCATGCCTCTGCTTCCTACCTACTCTGCTTTTTCTGTACCATAACCTATTGATAGGTTATTGCTGCAGTCATCCCAAATCTCCCATCCTGTGACAGGAGATTTCAAGATTTTTCTGTAGACCAGTGTGCTTTTGATTTGAAGAGAAGATTCAGAGAACCAGAGATAGAAGGCATGCTCTGATCTGTATGCCCATGTACTGGCACAGCACAAGGAGTCATTACGCTGTCAGTGGGCACTGGAAAGGCTAAAAGAATACAGCTTCATGTGCTCATAGTGCAAGGTTTTTCAACGTTTAAGCTTGTGTGTGGACTGCACATCTTGAAGTATTCCTGTTGCTGGGGATTAGTTCTTTGTTTTACATGCTTAACATGCACCACTGAGAAACACAGCAAAGGCATAAAGTAACTGGTAATGCGAAATCCATAAGTGGTAACGAAAAAAGATGTCCAATGAAACTGAAAGAACAGAAAGACCACTAACAAATGAATCAGAATAATTACCTTTCATAGGTATTGTCAAGGTTAGATTAATAAACAAAATTATCCACATAGATGGCAGTATTTGCTGATTTATAGCACAGAGTATTTTTAGTAAAATATACTGTCCTTTATGCATAAGAATTTTCCCACACATTAGCTGATATTATGTACAGTATTGACTGATTACAGACAGATTATTTCAGAATGAATTTTTTTGCATGTCTTTAAAGTTTCTGACAAGAACTGTCCTCAGTATCTGGATAAACCGTTAGCTGTTGTGACAATTCCAACACAGAATAAACCAGATGACCAAGAGTTCAGCAGAGGCATTGTAAGGGTATGAGTAGATGCTATTTCTCTCCCAAGACTCTGTAAGCAGCTAAACAGGCAAAGATGATAGGAATAATTACTCTTTTTCATAGGTGTAAAATAACAAGGTATGTTGATGGAATGGTTCAGAAAGTCTCAAACAAAAGTGTCTTGAAGGGTGTCTTCCTCCAAGTTTATGTGAGTTAGAACCTAGAAAGTAGTATTATAATTATGAATCTTTTCTTACCTCCAGGAAATTTGCTGCTAGTCTTAAAGGAACACACAGAAAATTAAGCCATGTTTTCAAAATTATTTCTAAAATTAGAAATATAAATATGTATCTAGGAGTCTGAGGATTTGCCCTTATTTTCAGCAGTACTAAATACAGTTCTCATTGAAGTCAACTTTAAATCAGTTAAAATCTCTTCTAAAATGGTACTCGTTCGGCTTTGCAGTTTTGCACTATGGTGTGAAATTGTTTCTGATCTGTTCTTCCTGACTAGAAATATAGCCTATGAGCCCCATTAATACTAACATAGCTGGATTAAAATGTGACCTATCATTGTAAAATGGCCTTAGATGGTTCTTTGCTTAGAAGAATTCTCCCCTGAAAAGTACTGTGTTCATAGTAGCTTCTTTACTTTAGTCAGCCAGTAGTAGAAGTGCTGTGATTAATTTTACATGCTTGGTTTCAGATAAAAATTCAGTGAGATTGTCAAAATCTGCAGAGATCAGCTGTCCTCTGGGTGGTATAATTTCTTGGAGTGCCTAATAACGTTAGAAGTAGATATGAGTAAATCATTACAGTTTGAATGGATCAGCAGACTACAAAGCAAGAGAAGGTGTCACAGTTTCTGTAGGTGATGCATCACCAGAACTGCCTGAAATCCAGCTTCTTTCATGAATAAGACTGATAGAGCTGACATGGTTTACCTGATTTCCAAAGGCTTTTTCAAAAGTTTTTTACTAAGACCCTTTAAGGATATCAAGTAGCTACAGCATAAGCAGCAAGTACCTGCATGGGGGAAAAAAAAATGGAGTATAACAAATAGAGTAGAGGTAAATAGTCATCTCTTGCAATGGACAAGTGGTACTCTGATATATTTGATATATATTTATACACATGTATAGTATATTTACATGTAATATTTTAATATGTGTATATATCCTATATAAATGATCAGAAAATGGGCAGGAACAGTAAGGTAAGTGTGTTGATAATAAAAAAAAAAAAAAAAAGCTGTTCAAGATAGCAAGGATGAAATAAAACTGAAAAATTGCACAAGGACCTTATGAGGTTGAGTAATTGCCTAATAAATTACTGAACTAAATTCAGTGTAGTTTAAAGTAAGGCTCCTATGAAAAAAATTATTCTTAACCTCACATATAAAATTATGAGTTCTTAACTGACCATTACAACTCAGGAAATTGCTCTTGAGATTATGAAAATGTCAGCTCAGTAGCAGCCAGGAAAAACAAAGTCAGAAAGAGCAAAATGAAAGTGTCATTATGTCACTGTATTAATCTTGTCCACACTTTTAGTGCTGTATTCAGGCTAGTCATTTCACAACGGACACAGTAGAATTGAAAGAGTTGCAGAGAAAAGCTAGAAGGAAAGCTAAAGGTATGGAACAGTTTCCATTCAAAGAATAACTGAATTCAGATAGTGTTCTTCAGTGTGGAAAAGGGACATTTTAGGTAGGATACAACAGACTTGCAAAATCACTGGGGGACTGGAAAGAATCAGGAGGAATCAGGAATCCCATCTGAAAATGGAAAAGAACAAAACAAGTATTAGAGATGTGAAACTCCTTAGCAGAGGTTGTTTTGGATGCTTAAGGCTTACTCTGGTTTAAGGAAAAACCAGGGTAAGTACTTGGGAAATAAAGCTATTGAGACCTACTAACAAGATAAAAGTGTATGTCTAGTCTGGGAGAAGCCTTGAGCTCAAAAAAATTGGAGACTGGTAGAGAAGCTGGAAAAAGCTATCTCATATATTTGGCCTGTTCTTCCTTGTCCCCATCTTTGTCTGATTTTGGCCATTGTTGGAGACATGATACTGGACCAGACAGAACTTCCAGCTGATCCAGTATGGCTATTCTTATCTTCTTAATTTTGGATGGGTAGAACTCTGTATCTAAGCTCATTGATTTTGCAGTAAAATTTGTAAATTTTTTGAAACAGGTAATATGGTCCATTTTGAAAAAAGTACCATAAACATTTCTTGGTGGAGTATTCCTTACCATGCGTGTGGCTGAAGCAGAGAGTGGTGCTTTTTTTCTGTTGGCATCCAGAGCTGTACTTCCTTGAAACAAAAAGATTAAAGAACTTTTTTTTTTTTTTTTGAGATTTTCTGCTGGGGCACTCACTGGGAGGTGCTCATAATTTTCATCATAGTATTCTAAGGTTCCCCTTTCAGACTCATGAGACCATGGTTAATTTAAACCTCTAGCCCATAGGAATTACATGATTAATTGCTTTGATAATTTTTAAAGCTCGAGTGCAGCTTCAGAGTTCAGTGCCTTAAAAATTCTCTGCCAAAGCAAAAGGTGGGGTGCAGCTGTAGATAAGAGTGCATTATTTATGTCAAATTTGAAGAATAATGTGTAACTGTATAATAAAAAATATGTAATTGCATCTTCATATTATAGACAGTTTTTCTACAGGTACCTCCTTCTTATATGAATAGTTTTCCAGATGCTGGCACAAGGCCATTACAGCTTCCTTTGAAGGCTGAAATAGTGAATCTCTTAGTTCAGAGATTTATTTTCAGGTGTGGATCTTTTCCTGCTGTGCTGGGTGGGATCAAATGGCATCAAAACCTCTGCTGACCCTTTTTTTTTTTTTTCCCCTTTTGCTTGTCAAGAGCTGATGTCGGTCACTTTAGTTTTATCCTACAATTGAACGTGTTAATGTATTTGTATTCTTAGCATTTCATTAGTTTTCAGGAGGATTCCTGTACTCCTGTCAAGAAAGGTAGTTTTCTCACAGAAACTGGCTAAATTATTCATAACAAAAATTATAGGCCTCAAAACCAGGAAATATTTATGAGGCTGCTTAAAGGCCAACTAGTTTCTCCTGTTCTCACATGCTTGGGGATATAGAGGTCTCCTAGCCACCTTTCCTGCAAAGATTGGTAAGGAATTTTTTTTTTCTTTCTTTCTTTTTTTCCTCTGCAGCATTAAAGCTGGGTCCAGAAGCATTCAAATTTGATGGTGGCGTAGAGGCGGTGGCAGTGCGGCAAAATGAGAAGTATTACATCCTCAGACCAGAGGTGATTGAGACCTACTGGTATATGTGGAGATTCACCCATGATCCCAAGTACAGGCAGTGGGGCTGGGAGGCAACACAGGTAACTGTATTCATTATCTCTCAGTAAATTAATTCTATGTATTTTCCTTTTGTAGCCACTTGCATCCTGTGGTACTGGAACACTTCAAACAGCAATTGATTTTCACAAGTTCTTTTAAACCAGGGTACATATGGGGTTGCGCACAGTTATTCCTGGTTTGCAACTTCTGAAACAGATGCACAGATGAGAGATGTGTTCAGCATTGTACAGCTGATGAGTTTTAGGCATGGAAATAGAACACACTGATCATGACTCCTACTGTTACCAGTAGTCTGCAGCCCCCAGGAGAGGTAATTTATCCTGGGAAATGAAAGTGTATTATAAATAACTTTGTTAAGCATGTATTAGCACTCAATTTAGATTAAAAGACAAATCTATTCTTATAGTTTCTTCTGGTCAGCTATTAAACACAAGTGGTAAGACAACTGTTCTCAGATGGTTTGTAGACTAGAGAGCACGTATGTACATGTATGTGGGTTGGTATAATGGCTGTTTCTTTTCTTAGTTGTCTGAGTGGAAGGAAAAAAATTTGCCAGTCAGTTTAGATTTACTTAATTATAAAGAAAAATTACATGATTAGAAATAGACTATAAAGGGAAGTGAGCAACTAATGGCACATCAGGCAGAACTTAAAAATTGTTGCTAAGGTATTTTAGAGGTTGTTGCTTTTTTTGTATAACTGCTCTTCTGGATTTAAATCTAGTTGTTATATGTTTTAATCAAATTCCCAAGTGTGACAATGCTTCTGAGTCTTTCTCATTGGAAATGCTTGTAATGATCGACAGAAACACAGATTCATTCTAAGAGTCTTTACACGTGTCCTGGTTTCAGCTGGGATGGAGTAGCTAGTGTGAGGCTATGTTTTGGATTTGTGCTGAGAACATACTGATGTTTATAGTTGCCACCAAAACCCTTAAGGACTGCAGGTGCAGGAGAAGCTAGGAGGGAGCGCAGCCCCAATTGCTAGCCTAGGATTGAACCTTAGATTTAGGATTGAGACCCAAATTAGCCAATAGTATATTCCATGTCATGCACGTCATGCCCAGTATATAGATCAGGGTCTCTCTGGAAGTTGGCCCTCTTTCTGGGTCACCCCTTTCTCAGGGTTGTCTCACTCTCTCAGTTGGCTCTCATATCCCAGATACTTGGGCTCTTATCTCTTTTCTGGGATTAGGGTTTTGGGACTCTCTCTGCTCTGGGATTGTTAGCTGGGAACAGGCTGAGCCTTGGTCATCAGGTGGTGAGCACCTGAGGTGTGCATCACTCATTTGTATAGTGGTATATTTGTATATATTACTGTAATTATAGTACAGGCTACCGTACAGACCTTGGTCTGTGGGATGTGCCTAGGCTTTCCTCCTGGGGTAGGGATGGGTGGCTGAGCTGCAGGAGGAGGTGGCAAGATGGAGGAGTATCAGGGAGCGTGAGCAGGAGATAGATTGGTGGAGCCACACCCTACCATCCCTGAGGCAAAGGCAGGAGACAGAGGCTCCCCAAGAAGCACCCCTCTTGCCAGCAGGCTGAAGGAAGGGCCCTAAGAGAAGGTGGGGAATGGAATTCCCCAGGGGGGCAGACAAATTCCCTCCCGACCTTCCTCTCCCTCCCTATTGCCCTTACACAATAGATATGGGGCTCTGGAACTGGAGGGCCAGGAAAATAAAGAGGAAGATGAAGGTCCATCCAGGGGGTCGCCTCAGCTGAGACAGTCGGCCCCATGCATTGCAATTACCTCTGTTAAGAAAGAGGTAATTGTCATTGGCGATTCCCTCCTGAGGGGAACAGGGGCCCAACATGTCGACCAGACCCTTTACACAGGGAAGTCTGCTGCCTCCCTGGGGCCCGGGTTAGAGATGTCGCCAGGAAGCTCCCTGGTCTGTTACGGCCTCTGATCACTGCCCACTGTTGGTCATGCAGGTTGGAAGCCATGAGGTTTCAGAGAGAACTACAAAAGCAATTAAAAGGGACTTCAGGGCACTGGGGCGATCGATGAGAGGATCAGGAGCACAGGTAGTGTTCTCCTCAATCCCCACAGTGGCAGGGATGGATACTGAGAGGACACTGAGAACACACCTGATCAACACCTGGCTCAGAGGCTGGTGCCAGAGGTGCAATTTTGGGGTTTTTGACCATAGGGAGGATTACGTGGCACGAGGCCTGCTAGCGACAGATGGAGTTCACCTGCCTCAAAGAGGGAAAAGGATTCTTGCTCCTAAGCTGGCAGGGCTCATCGAGAGGCCTTTAAACTAGGTTTGAAGGGGGAAGGGGGAAGAACCAGGCCCACTACAGATGAGCCTAGGGGTGGTAAAGTTTTGACTTTACCCACAGCCCTTTGCAAAGGTAAAATATCCCTGGTACTAAATATATCCGTGCTACTGTTTAGTATCCCTGTGTGTGCATCTGCCACAACACATCCTAGTAGGAACTCATACTGGGTTGTCTCATGTGGCCACTGAATTCTGGAGGAGGAAGGAGTCCTAACAGTGGTACTGTTCGATCCATGTTTTTCATTTTGCCACAATCACTAGTATGTTATCCTGTCCAAGCTGTGGCATACAGTGTCAGGATTGCTGAACTGTTGACCAGAGGAACACCTGCAAGGTCAGGCTCTGCAAGCTAGAAATTTTGGCAGGATTGTAACCATTGGAGCTTCCCCTTCTCCATCTTGCCCCACTCCAGAGCAGAAACAATGTTGTGTTCTGCAAAGAGATTGTCATGCATGTGATGCTGTTGGGCTAGATGTGTCACATACACCTTTCTCTTCAGACTGTAGAGAAAACCTGGTCAACCCAAATCCTAACATGTTAATAGTCTCAGTGTAGCCCTGTACCAGTAACCAGATCTGAAAAGAATTCATGCAGACGCTTTCTCACTGTAGGCTCAAGTCCCAACAAAAAAGGGAGCATTTCCATCCGAACTTGGAGAAAGCACTTGAGATAAGGAATTACAGAGAGAATTAGATTTTTGCCAGTAAAGGTGTGGTACCTTTCTTGGCATAAGCTCAAGCTTTGGAGCCACACCAGAGGTCACAAAGGCTGTGGTAAGGACCTTGAAGAGTTAATTTTGATTAAATTTGTTTTCTCTGCATAAAAAGGGACATCATTCAAAACTTATTTGCTCCCCTGCTTTGACTCCCCTCAGCTTCTGTTGAGTGTAACTAGCAAAAATCAGAATTAATGACAATCTGGGCCTAAAGCACCACGTGGAGGGAAACTTCATACAGGCTAACAGGCTGAATCATAGATTACTGAACTACAGGTAGCTAGGTTCAGTAGTTGGTAAGGACAGACATCCTGAGCCAAACATTTTCCTTCGTCAGATGCCTTTTCTGTCCCTACATGAATCTGTTAAAATAATTGGTATCTGCTGAGGAAGCACTGCCAAAGCAGTGGGGAAGCACAAATAACCTGTGAGTCATTTCAGTCATTTCTTTGGGGCCGGTTTTAATGGCTGATATCCTTGTGTGCTGTAAGGTCATGCATGTGAGTGGAATAATGAAAGCATAGGCAAGAGGTGCTCTGAGCTACTAATGCATTATTTCCAGTCTCCTCCTCTTCCATTGTGCTTTTTGCAGTATTGTGTTGGAGCTGACTATCTGGGTGATTTGTGAATCATGGATCCATTGGCCCCTTTCTGCATGGAATGTTTATGGATTTAAACTTCATACTTTAAAGATAAAGAGCTCCTCTGCAGTCCAGCACACAAGCTGACTTGAGTTTCAGCTATATAAAGGGGAAACAGAGAACAGCACATATAGGAGATGGAAATGTGGGGAGAAAGCAGCAGCTAGAAGAGTTTATAAGAGGAAATCAACAGTCCCTAAAGATGAGTACAGAATTTTATTCCTACTTTCAGTGAGTCCCTATGACCATCTACCAGTCAGAGAGTTCCTACAACTCTTCAGACTCTTCCAGTTGCAATATCCAGGGATGATTCTCATCTTCCTATGCACCTCACAGCACATGTTGTGTTGATTAACTGATGGATGTTCTACTCAGTGTTACCTATGAGGAGTTGTACCAGCTCAGGGCAAAAGTCTACCAAGTCCATGTCCTGTCAATACAAGTCAACAGTGAATACCCAGGAAATAAAGTATTCTTCCTCAGAATACTTTCTTAGCATCTAGCAGTTTACCAAATGTGGTGTCGTTAGTAGCCCTGGAGGGATTTTATTTCTTTATGTGTCCAGTCCCCTTTTTTTCTTTTTTTTGGTCAGTGTAAGCTTTTAACATCCACAGCATCCTCTGACAAGGAGATTCACAGCAGAATAATGCAGTATGGAAAGAGCTACCTCCTTTGTGGATCAAGCCTGATCCTTTAATGTTTCCAGACCTTGCTCTGCAATTAAATTATCTTTTTTTTTTTTTTCTTTTCCCTTTCTCTTTGCAGGCAATTGACAAGTATTGCCGAGTCAGTGGTGGCTTTTCTGGTGTCAAAGATGTCTATTCCTCATCTCCTACATATGATGACGTACAGCAGAGCTTTTTCCTTGCTGAAACTTTGAAGTAAGTTGTCTTCACTCTTGCATCTTCCTGTAAAAGCTAGCATCTAAATTCTAGAAGAATACAGTGGCTCAACAAATAATCTGTTGTCTTCTCAGGGTGGTTTATGGTTCAAGCTTTTGTTTTTACAAGCTTTTGGGTCTCAGATCAGCCCATTTTACCAGCAGAAAATACAAGTAAAATTTCCCATACAAGCAGCTTATGCTGAAGAAGCTTCAGTTTTTAAGAGTTCTCTCCTTTTAAGAAATTCCCTTTGCAAAAGACATTTTTCAGGTACACTGGCTTGACATGTTTTATACAAGCATGTGCCATGCTCTGATATTGTAGAACCTGTTTCTCCTCTGTGTGGAAGGAAGTAAATGCATGGAACAGAAGTCCTTTGCACCCTTGGATGATTTTTCTATATTTATCCCACAACATATTTTTCTGGAATGCTTTCTGCTGTAAGCAAGAATATCAGGCATATTTTATAATCTCTTACACACTTAAATATTTTAAATTCAATCAAATCAGTAGGTCATCTGTAGTCCATCCTGCAGAAGCTAGTGCACTCTATTGCATATTAGGTTCAGGGTAAAATGCTCAAAGTCATTGGTCTTCCACCATGCTTCTTTTTCATTAATAACAAAAAAAATGCAATACTAGAATATGCCATAACCTCTAACTTACAGAAATGATACATACAATTAAAAAAACTGGTATAAAGAGAGGAATATGTTATGGAGATTTTATTAAGAGATCCATTTTTAAAACTGAGCTAGCATGTCATAGCTACTCATCTTCATCGTTGACACGAGCCAGCTATCAAGGGCACCCTTTTGTCATAGGGCTGTGATCGCTCTGGGGTTTTGCCTATGAAGCAATGTCTTCTAATGTGTGACAGTTTTCTTGATACTCAAATTACATCAGCAGATTTGGTAATATAGCTCTGGCATTGAAGTCTACCAAGATTCCTGTATTGGTTACCTCCCTGAAATCTCGTGAATTGTCTACTTTTGGAAGAAAGGTGTTGGGTTGGCTATATTCTCTACATCCTTTTTTTTTTTTCCCTCCTTAATAACCATTTGGAAAATGTTTTATTTGGTTAAATCCAGAGACAGAAGCCACTGCTGGCAGTGTGAATGAGGCGAGAGCTTCTATTAGGAGACTTACTTGTTGCATCTGCTTATGTATCCATGCCAGGTTCTGCCAACATGTGATGGAAGGGATAATACATATGTTGTTGCACAAACCTGTCAGTAGCGAAGACTCATTAAGGTGCTCTTTCTGTCTTTACAACCCAGTGATATGATGAAAAAACAGTTGTAACCATTTGGCAGTCTAGCATGGCATGCAGGCTTTGCAGAATAAAAAGGGTTCCTATACAGCAGCAGTGTTTACAGTATCAACAATATCAGATTTTCAGGTTTTAGCTGCAGCTGATGTATGTGAAGATTGATTTTGGGTACTGGAAACTCAAAATGCAGGAGGGAGAAAGTAGGTCCTGAAGGTGGCAGTACTGGTGCCTACTTCAGGCACCACTACATGTTTCACTGGCAAGGAGGGGCTCTCAAGTTCATCACATGTAAGGGAAGAGCCTGGCTCTTCTGTCTTTCTGCTGGCTCCTTACCAGACTCCTCTATATAATTCCCCATATTATAATTATAAAAAGAAAGTCAGGCACTGCTGCCTCCTCTGTTCTCTTCATTAATTTTCTTTCACTTCTTCAAGTTCATTTTCTGGAGACTAAAAGCTATACTCCCAAAGAGAGAGGCAGAAGTTTTGAACAGGTCCAGTCAGAGAAACAATACCTCCACAGGAGCTGATCTTATATGATCAATCTGCCTATAAAAGCCAAATCAGAGAATGAAATCTGCCCCTGAGGGACTTTGGTGGTGACAAGGCTGACCTTTGAAGCCAGAATCCTGTCTGCATCTTTAATAATCACAAGGAGATATGAAAATTCACTGATGCATCACTCAGTAACTGGATGTACTATAGTGCAAATATTGCAAAAGAAGGCAGTTCTGGGAAAGAACTCAGAAATTTTTACTGGCTTTTGGTTTGGGTCATTACCCGCTTGCGGGACAAAATGAAGTTTTACTGGAGAGCTGGATATTAGATGTTTGATGTTGAGGCAATTAGCATAGCCAAACCAGACACTGGTATCACCTGGAGTCAGGTCAGGATAGCTCAAATGGCTATGAAAATAAAGACAGAAGGGTTAGATGTGATGCCATGAGAAAACTGAAGCTGTCCCTCAGAAGAGGGTCATAAAATGTGTGTTACAAAATGCCTGCTGTGAACTTCTCTGCTATTGATGATAACTTCTATATCTTCATTTCCCTCAAATTCAGTTTTATACCTCTCCCAAACATGCATTGTTGCTGCTCAGATCCTTCAGTTCATCAGATACTCAGCAAATTATGAGTGTTTGGGCATTATGAGTTCCAAGAAGCTAGCTGGAAGGAGCAAGACATAGAAATAGGTTGCTTAAGTTATTCAAAGGAAAAGCATTAATGAAATGAGGAAGGTGAATTAGAGTCAGATGGAACATTGGAGAGTGGTAGAGGCAGAAAGGAAGGAAGGATTAAGGAGGAAAGGAAAGACATGACGCTTTAAAGACAAATTAAAAACGTTGAGAAAGAAAGAAATTTTTATCTGTAAACAGTTGATTGGTAAGGAAGTGATGAAAAAGTAGAGCTTTGCTGACTGGGTTGTGCAGTGGATACAACCAGCAAATAAAGGCAATGGGAGAATGATCAGGCAGTGACACATGACTGTAGGCAGTAAATGCACACTACTAGCGTCTGAGAGAGAGGGAAGTAACAGCAGCCTCAGCAGAGTGAAGGCAGAACAATGTGTGTGCACATTCTGGGTGTGACAGAGCCCACTCATGGGAATGACACCTCTTTCTTGTCATTCTGCAAGACCTGTCATTTTCTGGATGGCAGGAAAGCAGGCTGTAGCAGGAGCCGAGAGGCCCCATACACCCATGACATTGCGCTTGCACTTGCACAGTGAGGTTTTCTGGAAGAAGATAAATGCCTTTCAGATTTTAGCAATTGAGTTTGGAAAACCTGACAAAGATCCCTACCACCAATATCTCCTATAAGGAATAGCACAGGCACATTCAAAAGTGTGTATTAAGAAAAAAGATCCAAGAAATACTCTTCTTCCATGTATGTTCAACAAGGCCAGGTGCAAGGTCCTGCACATGGGTTGAGGCATGAAGAGAAGGACTTGGAGGTGTTGAAGTTTAACACGGCCCAGCAGTGTGCACTTGAAGCCCAGAAAGCCAACCGTGTCCTGGGCTGCATCAAAAGAAGCATGACCAGCAGGACGAGGGAGGTGATTCTCCCCCTCTACTCTGCTCTCATGAGACCCCACCTGGAGTGCTGAGTTCAGCTCTAGGGCCCCCGACATAAGAAAGATATGGACCTGTTGGAGAGAGTCCAGAGGAGAGACACAAAGATGGTCAGAGGGCTGGAGCACCTCCCATACGAGAACAGGCTGAGAGAGCTGGGGTTGTTCAGCCTGGAGAAAAGAAGGCTCCAAGGAGACCTTATAGCAGCCTTCCAGTACTTAAAGGGTGCCTACAGGAGAGATGGGGAGGGACTATCAGGGAGTGTAGTGATAGGACAAGGAATAACGATTTTAAGTTGAAAGAGGGTAGATTTAGATCAGATATTAGGAATAAATTTTTTACTATGAGGTTGGTGAGGCACGGGAGCAGGTTTCCCAGAGAAGCTGTGGATGCCCCATCCCTGGAGGGGTTCAAGGCCAGGCTGGATGAGGCTTTGAGCAACCTGGGCTAGAGGAAGGTTTCCCTGCCCATGGCAGGGGGGTTGGAACTTGATGATCTTTGGACTTCCGGTCCAAACCATTCTATGATTCTACATCCAAAGCCCTTAATTTTGTTACATGCTTCATTTGCTCTGCATTGTTTTAAATATACAACATTTATTAATCCCTTCTGCGCAATATATTGGCCCATTTCCTCCCACCAGAGGCTGAACAAGCTTACAGCATGGTGATGACAAGTCAGATATCTGGCATTGCTTAGTGGTTTCTCTTGTGCTTCCTTGAAATCTTTGATTTGGACTAAAGAGGATTAGTCATTTCCAAGTGGGTTTACTCCATTAAGAAGAGATTTTTGCCAACTTCTCCTCTGCTCCCCTGTCCCCAGAATCCTTGTGCTTGGTGTCTTGATGTTTGTTTTACATTACAAGGCTTTGAAAGGAGTCTTGAAAAACAAAAGTTACTTGGAAAGATTAAAATGCTGTCTTTATAACAACGTTTAATTGAAGGGCTTGATCATGATAAAAATTACTCTTCAGATCATTATAATAGTGAAGGTTGTGCAAGTGCTATACAAAGACTGAAAGCAAGTACCTTGTTTATAGCTTTAGCTGCTGACTGGTGGTGCCTGAAGCTGCTGTGTTGCCCCTCCCTGTCTGTTGCTCTGCTTTAATGCCCACCATTTTTCCTCTCTGTCTTCATATCTAGGTATTTGTATCTGCTTTTCTCCAATGATGACCTTCTACCATTAGACAACTGGGTTTTTAACACAGAAGCTCATCCTCTGCCTGTTCTACATTTAGCCAATACTACACTGTCAGGAAATCCTGCATATCGATAAAAACAGCTCTGTGAAGAGAAAGAGAGACTGTTTTCAGCTCTGTTTTGTTTACATGGACCACTTCAGACTTTAAGCAGGAGAGGAGACAGACACTTGATAAAACTGGACCTCTGAGTCAAGCAAGTACCGTTGTGAGAAACAAAGCTCTTCAATACAGAGATAAGTTAAAACTGAAAAACAAGTTCTGTTTTATACATGACCAAAACATGTTAGTGTGGTATTTGCAGGACAGAGACTTCATGATATTTTGAACCCTAACAAGACATGGAATCTGCTGTTCAATATAAACACAGCAGCATAAGGAAGAAGAGGCTTTCCCATCCAGGGAGAGGAACTTGCTGCTGGTGCTGTTGACTGTTGCAAGGAGCAACACACCAGTCACCTCTTCAGATCGGGTGGGTTCCAAATACCTAGATTTTATTTTTCTTTTTTTTTGTTTGTTTTGTTTGTTTGACAATGGCACGAACAAAGCAACAACAAAAAGCAACATCACTGTACCAGCAGCATCAGGATTTGAATTTTTTTCTGTACCTCTCTGAAATTTCTAAGGAGCATTAGTTTTTCCAGACTGGCAGCCATTCTTAGAGCCTCCAAGCTATTAAAACTCAACAATAAAAACTATTCCCTCCTCATTTTCCCTTTTCAAAATAATGCTGAAATATCTGTGTTGTATGCTTACATCCAAAAAAGCAATTGGTAAGCTTTGTAGTTCACTGTCAGCGACATGGGCTTAGTTCATTTGGTAAGCTGTAGTCACAGACTCTGGAGCATATCGCAGGGGGTAAGAAGGAGTTTAACTTTCCCTTTCTCATAAATCCTGTCACGTGGAAAAATCCCCATTCTTTTATTAGTCCTGGTTCTTTTAGCTAAAAAACCAGAGATGACAACATGAGAAAAATAGTCTCTCATTATTTATAGAGCAGGATATAGTATATGGCACTTTAAATGCTCCCCTTGAGCTAAGCAACAGGAGTTTGTTGCTTTATATTTTTCCATACAATCTGTATTTTTTCTAGAAGTTAATTTCATTGTTTGGATACTATTCACAGAACCTTCTTTGTAGGTTTGAAATTCTGACTTATTTTCTCTGTATGACAGAAGCCCAAAACTGCCTGTTTACAAAACTCCTTTTCTTCCGGGTGCTCCAGTACAAAGACAACATGATCTTATTTGGAAACAACATACCATCTCTTACATATGAATGGAAAGAAACTGAAGAGTCTCTTCTTCCATTGGTTTGTGAGAAATGAGATGCTGTTACCTGCATGGGGGGTTTTTTTGAGTACTCCTAGGCTGGTATGGACAGTGTTACTTAAATGGAGTCTGCTTCAGTCTTCACTTATTTGCTAAAACGTGTTTTGTCTTTTCAGGTATATCTGAATTTTTTTTTTTTTTTTCTGTTCTGTTGTTCCAGAATCCTTACAGCTCAAATTATTCTTCGCATTCTCCTTTATAGCTCTCAAATCCTTTTGCCATGGTGACTGGACCCTTGCTGAAAAAAAAGCTGTGAGGCGCTCCTTTCCCTCCTGATTAGTGCACAGATTGTGTCTTTAAGAAGTCTTGATTTTGTTTTCATACTAAAGTGAGTGGAAGAACTCTTCAGTGAGCTACAGCAGTACGGCATCAGATCTAAAGGGAGCAAGTGCTATTTCTCCCCCTTATAAATGTTTATATATGAAGTTTTATATATAAAATATTTTCTCTCCATCATATTATAATATATCTGACTGTACATTACAGTGGAATTTCCCCCATAAAATTTTCCTTCACTTGTCTTTGACACTTAGACGTAGAAATCCTCACATGATCCAAGAAAATATGCTATCAGATGCTTTTTTCCAGACAGTTACCTTAGTTTAAAAGGAGGAAGACATAGAGCTTGGAAAAAACTCCAATCTCAATTTTTTTACCTTAATAGCTGTTACTTAGTTACTGTAATTTGCAGCAGTATCTTAAAAATAATTTGAGAACCAATGAAGTAATTGGTGTAGTAAATAATACTGATTCAAATAATTGTTTATTTAAAATGAGAAGTAGCTTAATAAATGGATTCTTCTTACTGGTCCCACATTAATTTATTTTCCTAATTAGTATTCAGTGACTTACTGAAGAGATAGTAATTTTCCATTTTCCAAAGTTCAGATATGTTTTGTCTTCAAATTGAGTTTTTCCCATCCCATGAGAGCTGTTATTAGTTTAAAACTGCACTCAATTGCCTTGTTCTCCTAAGTCTTTCTGGGCACAAAGGAGAAAGAGGCAAACCACACTCCTCTGTTTAGAAAAAGATATAAAAAAATAAAAAAGAAAAAGGCACTTTCCACCCCATACAGCCATCCTCATACACCTTCTGATAAATGCAGATGTAGAATGGCTGCCAGTCTGTTCAGAGGAAGGTCAAGGACAAAATTCTGGAGTCCCAGAAACAGCAAACTTCTTATCATTGTTTGCTTCATCTCCCTCTTGTGAATTGAAGAGCGACCCTTCAGATTAATTCCTCCATGAATCCCAGTGGGTTAACTCACTGCCACAAGAGCACTTGAGTTGAGGACTTAAGCTATTTCATGTTATTGGATGGTATTTTTCTCAAAGCAGATGTACAGTACTGATATTTCTTCTTTGTGTAGACAAGCAGCGGGTACCAAATAAAGGACACTTGTTTCTCATTTTCCAGTTACCCCAACGGTTGTCAGTTTCTACTCTAGCACTCTTTAAATACAGACTATCCTTTTCCTCCAGAAGCTACTGATGTGCATAGTCTATAAAAAAAAAATGCATTTTTATGGACTAATTGCTGTGTCATTCATGAAGCTCTCCATTCTGAGATTTCCTAGAGCAAGCTGAGTTTGGAGGTAGTGGGTTCTGAGCGAGGTGAGCACATAATAACCAAGCACCACGGATATTGAAACTTCTGACTGAAGTGACTTGCCCTCATTCCAACCAAGTCCTTCACAGAGAAGTAGGTTCTACTCTGCAGAATGGTGTTACGTGCAGCCCAAAGGTGAGACTGTTTTCCCTCTGGGTACATAAGGTACAGTAGAATATTGCCATTTTCATTCTGTTGCTGCTGTCTTACGTACTTCATGAAGAGAGAGTGTAAATTTAAGCACAAAATGACTTTTTACTCCTAGTTGTTTCCGAGTCTTGCACTGTATTCTCTAACAAAACAATCCTCATTTTCTTTAGGTAGCTGTCCCATTTTAGTAATTTCTACAATACCCTCTGCTCTTACAGGATGAACTAAAGAACAGAAAATCACGTACATTTTTGGCACACTGGATTTGGGCAAGAGCCTGGCAATCCCAGAATTGTCTATTTCCTATTTGCATGCAGTCAAAACAAGGATGTTCAGTTCTTTTCCTTATCCAAGCCTCAAGCTTGCCTATTGGGCAGGATCTGCTAGCAGCGTGTTTTTTTCTAACACCTACAGCTTGACTTTTCAAAGAAGCCAGATTTCTGCAGCTTCCATTGACCACCCTGGAGCTGCGTGTGTCCTGCAGTCAAGAAGTCAACCTCTTAGCTTTGTCCCCTAAAAAAAAAAACCCTTGAATGATATTCTGAGTGTTCATATTGCTGCACAATATGGTCCTTAAAACTGAATGCTTAAGGAAAGTATGGAAAATAGTAAGTACCCTGGAGTAAAGGGGAAAGCAGGTATTTCCCTGTGCCAGTCACACCTTTGAGGCTCCTTTAGCTCCCTACTCCAAATTTGTGGATGACTGTCTTCTACCTCCCAAACACTGACATATTCTCACACAGTGTTTTACAAGATTTGAATGTTGAGTATCTTAGTTCTGAAAAGTGAGAACAATTACACACTCCTTGTAGTGCCATCCTGTAAGACTAAAGGTCTGCCCTGTATTGATTTACAGCAAAACCCTGTTGGGCTTCCTTTATGATCCTCTCTTCTATCCCTGAGGAAATAATATTACAGACCTTCAAAATGTGACTCTCCCTAGTTTGAATGGAGAAGTGGTTAATAGCATTAACATTAAAGGACCAACAATATAACCTGGCATCCACAGAAAATGGTGAAGCAGTTTACATCTCAGGGCTGTAGTGACAGGCTTTTAGCAAATTGAGCCTGTTATGTACATAAGTCTAGTCCAGGTTTTTAAGGGGACAAATAATAAACAGGCTTCTTGTTACCAGAGAAAAATGAAAGCAAGCTCTTGATCCACATAGTAGTTCGGAGATCTGTTCACCCAGATAAGACATCCCTCTTTTGCTCCTTGAATTTTGAGAAACAGTCGTCTGACTCAGGAGTTTGAGTCGCCATATAAAGAGGAAAACCAAGTTGTTTTGCAAGTTATGTGCGTACAACTGTAGCAGAGATGATAAGCACTAGCTGCTTTGTCTGTCAGCCCCTTCTAACAAACTGTTCTGTAATTGCCCAGAAAAGTTGGGAACCACCAAAGTCGAAGGAGACAGCCTGACTTGTTACGGTGAATTGTTGCCTTTAATCCTAATCGCTTGGTGGAAGTTGGATTTGCATTCTGCCTTTATTCTTGCGTTGTCTAAAACTGACAGATTATTTTTCCTCCAAAATAATAAAAGGGCAAAAGTCTATCTTCTGATGTGGAAATTTTCTGCCTCTGGTCTGGAATCCTGCATATGTACTTTTTACAGATTAAAAATAATATTGTATATAAAAAAGATTGAATAAAGAATGTCTTTAAGTGAAAAATGTGCATTTGGTGTCCTTTGCCCCCAGTAGCAACCTCCTGCAGCACTGGACTGCAAAACTAATCCCGTTTCCTAGGCTTGCTGGTGCTGCAGCTTTTCTTTTCCCTGCAGCTCTACTAAGGACTTTGTCAACTTAAACATGTATCGAGACTCCCTATTGCAAAATTAAACCCCGTAACTCCTTGCTTGCTTTTAACAGGTCACTGAAGTGCTCAGATTTTTCTAAAGATGTAGCTAAATGTACGACAGTTTGAGGCTGTTTCTGTGTGCCGTTGTGAAAGCCACCAAATCTCATAAAATGTTGAGATTTTGTTAAATTTGTGTGCAAGTGGCTAAAAATTCAAAAGATTCTTAGTGATGAGTAAGTAAATTCTTAGTAATTCTTAGTAAAGGGGGCAAGCAGACAAGCAGTGCTGCTAAATAAACTTAATTTTCTTTAGACACCAGGTCAATACCCCAGCTTTTCTTGATACTAAATAACCAGTGAATTGGGCAATTAAGTCTGTCCATCCAATCCTCTGCCCTCTGTGAAAAGGAAGAAGTTTGTGATTGTTTAAATGTTGTTCCCAGGGTAATTGGTATGAGGAAATTGCTTTGAGTGAGCCTATGTTTCCCCCTGCACCTTTAAATTCACTGGAACTGCTGCTATAGCTCTCTGTTTTGCAGTATGGCAAGTGAATAACCAGATTTGCTTTCTGTTTCACAGTAACTGTAGAAAATTCCTACTGTCTGACATGGCCCATGTTTCTCATATGCAGTACCTTGTTTTCATGGTGTGCCATAACTGCCATCCTGTGCATCCTGTTTCAGTGCTTTATATCCAATGCCCAACCTTTCCAGGGTGCTTCTGCCTCAGGATGTAATGACCTCCTTCAGTAATACTCCATAAGAAAAAATTGCTTCCAAAGTGCCATAATTCAGTGCAACACATGACACCAGATAACACACCTACTGTCCTGGTTTGCCACCCGTCTTGAGATCCAGTTAGGCATTCAGCTGGTGCTCCCTAGCTTTCCACAGAAGCACGCATGATGCACCCAGCTTTTTACCATAGTGCCACTCCCAAAGCAGTCTTTTGCATCCATTGATCTTCCTGGGGTCTGCTCAGCCCTTAAGCTACCTCATTGAAATTCACTTCTTGCATCAGAGCATGTTTGCTGTGTGTATCCACAACATGAGCCCTAACGCACAAAACCTTGCCCCCTGCTCTAGTACTATCAAGCTCTCTATCCTTGTGTATAACATTTTCACCAGTACTGAAGGCTTCATTACTGTCCTCATCGCTCTTCAAATGGGTTCCTGTCTTTTGTGGTTGCACTGCTTGTCTCTGCCTCTTCAACAGTGAAGTGTTTCACCCCTCTGCTTCTGCCTCTTCTGAAACACACTTTCTTTGCACGTCCTCTATCCGAGGATATATAGCAAATATCCTCTTTTATTTCTCCTTTGGTACTGTGCCTGTGTGTTACCCACCCCC
This sequence comes from Pterocles gutturalis, assembly GCF_000699245.1. Taxonomy (NCBI): domain Eukaryota; kingdom Metazoa; phylum Chordata; class Aves; order Pterocliformes; family Pteroclidae; genus Pterocles; species Pterocles gutturalis. Next base: position 7,742 of record NW_010130820.1, on the reverse strand, counting down.
CTTCCTTCCCTTGTAGGCTCCGTGACTGTGTGTGTTCCTTCCTGGAGACCATGTGCCTTTCCTATACATATTAATTAGCTGTGCTTAAAATCCATAAATTAATCCTTAATGGGTTATTTTTAGCCTTCATCTTGTAGCTCTGGGAGTTGGCTTCTCTCAGTGCAAAGCCATAGACATTCTGTGGGCTTTGGAAAGGAAACCTTACTGTTTGTTCCGGGTTCACATGTGGGATGTGTGAAGGTTGGTGGTGGTATGCTGGTTTTTTTAATGTGAAGAGCAAGAGTCTTTTTGACAACAATTTTTCAGGCTGAGCAAACTCCCACGTGAAAGGGTTTGAGGAGAGCAGTCACTCATATAGCCAAGCTACTTGCAGGTAAAAATTCAGGGAAGGATTTGGGGAGGAAGAAAAAAAAAGCGCCATGTATCCATGTGTACCAACAGTTTCACTGTTTTCTTTCTTAAATGGTTTCCATTGTACAAGTAGTTACAGGTAAGTGGTATGATGTCTGTCTGTTACTACACAAATCAGAAAGGATGAGCTGCTGCATAACTGAGAAAATAGCATCATGTGTTGGTAATGGCATCACATAGAAGTCCCATGTGAACTGTGTTACTGATACAGCTATAAAAAGGAAGAATGTCCGTTAAGTCCTTTCTTCCACATGCTGGTGCTGCATATATGTGCGTATCCATCTCTTCACCAATGCAGGCAAAGCTTCATCAAGGGTGGAGGAAGCCCCAAAGAATACGAGCAGATGCCAGCAGACTGCTACATCACCTACAACAGAGGCCTGTGCACGGGCTGCAGGAGGTGAGGTGCAGGAAGATTTCTCATGTGGGCAGATAGACCCATCCATGACTGGTGTGTGGATCATGCCCAGCATTCCACTGAATCCCTCTACAAAGCACCTGGCTTAACTTGAACCATCTGTCAGGCCACAGGATGCATCTGGAAGAAAATAGGCACTGAACATGCAGAATTACTTGGGATGACAAACACAAAAGTTTTCAGGGTAACCAGATACTACTTTTTATGGGATATATGATTTTCCAGATGAAGGATGTATGGTACATCTCATGTAAATGAACTTTAGTAATGTATGCAGTACTGCATCTTGATTAATTTGTCTTGAAAATATGAGGTGGAACACAAGAGCTGCACAATGGAAAAGGAAATTGAGAAAGGAAAAACAGTGAGGTATAAAATAGAGAAGCAAACTTCTAGGCGTTCTAGTGATTGTCACTAAATCCTGGTACTAGTACAAATCTGTAATGGCAAGAAGAATTTCTTTGCAGCAGAGAACATTACGAAGAATTGTCAATAAAGAGAACGAAGGATCAGATAATCTTGAGACCTGGAACAGCAGAAGACAGAAGAAATGTAAAATGTCAAAAGGCGAACTTGTTCCTCCAGGGCCAAGAAGCAGAACCTTTCACTATAATCTGGGATGTTGTCAATCTGAAATCATTAACATTGAGAAAGACCTGAACATATAGTCAGCCATAATGATGCAGATCACCAATGCAAGGTGAAAAGAGGTGAGTGAAAATAGAAGAATAGCTGTGCTGGGGCAAAACTAAGGTCTGTCTAACCTAGCATCTTGGCTCAACACTGACCAAGAGCAGAATCCCATAGAAGAGTTATGTTGATACTTCACAAATGTACCCTGAAATGATGTGCAGCTTCCTGAGCAGTTGGTGGTGTCTTTGCATTTAATAGCCCTTGACATGGAGGAGGTGATGTTTTTAGTCCAGTCACTGAATAGAAATTATTAATGCGCAGAACAAGCTCTGCGAAAGAGCCTCATGGTGTTGGCAACACATGCATGCATTGAAAGGGTAATTCTGATGAAACTAAAAAAGTATTGAGTTGTACAAAGCAGGATGAACACACCTGAGATATGGTGTAGGTTCTGGTCACCCATATTTAGGAGGGCTTGTCTCAGTGGAACAGGTGCAAGATAGGAGTATTTAGGCTTACCAGGGAACGGAGAGTTGGTGTCAAGAGAGGTGAGAAGAGTTTAGCATGGCAAAATGGAAGACTGACAGGGGATAACTGCTGTCCACAACACATCAAGTGGTTGATCATGTTGGGAGAGAGAAAAGCTGTTTTTTTCTGGAGGACAAACCTGGCAAAGAAAAACCCGTGCTAATTGATACCTGCAATATCTGAATAATTTCTGACAAGGCCCTAGAAGTAGAAAACATGTTGATCTGCTGAAGAAAAGGATGGTGGTGTGTGCTTGCCTGCAATTTCAGGTACCTGAATCAAGGATATAGGAGGTCCCTTCCTGTCCTACGTTCCAGAGCTCTATATCTAGGGCTGAATTTACAAAAGCCCTTTGCTTTGTGCTGTTATCTGTTTCTAGTGTAGGACAAGTGTCAAATGGCATTGGATCAAAAAAAAAAAAAGCCTTATCTACATGGATGGTAGTAATTGGTTCACATTTGCTATACTGGTTGAGTAATGATGAATAGAAAATCATCAAAATACTTGGTATTAAGTTTTCTAACATGGTTATCTGATTAGCTTTCAGCACTGGATTTGCTATGGCTGGATCAGAAACAGATTGCAATGTGTTGAACACAGTGCTATCAACATAGGACACCAATCTCTTATGTAAAAGGTTTGTTACTGAACAAGGAACAAGGAATATGATACTAAAACAGAAAAGAGTGGTACAGTCCACAAATAAAGCCCTTTGTGCAATGATTCTTACACAGCAAAATAAGTAAAGGTCAGGACCCTAGGAGAGAAAAATCTCTGAAAATACTGTCTGTTGCATGCACTTATATTCTGTTTTGCCCATATTTGTATATGTAGATTTCTGTCATAAGCTCATCTTGTCCTTTATTTGGGTACATATCCCATTATTACTTGAGGTGCTTTATGTCCGTGAGTTATTTCTGTACTAATTAATGTTTACATCAAGGGATTTCCTGGCATTTTTGCAAGCATATTATTAGATCTGCACTGATTATGCATTTTGTACTCTTTAGCCAGGCAAGTAATTTCAAAGAGTCCATACGTTATTACTGTTAGTTTGCTCAAGTCTTAGAACCAGTGTTACTTGGGCAACCATTTATGTCAAACCAACACTACAGCCTGCTAAAACCTTATGCCAAGCTCCTATAAACTCAGAAACCGTATTCCTACTTGTATCACAGCAAGGTTAGGTTTTCAAGTTCTCATGAGATATTTTTCAGCTGAAGTAGAAATTTCCCCCAGGAAAAGAATCCCCAAAATCTTTGAATACCCAGCAGTTGTCAGCTTGTGGGATTAATTGCTTTCCTGCGAAGCAGACTTCGATGAGTTCAGTGACAAAAGGGAAAAATTGGCTGCCACATCCAGGAGACATCGTTACACTGATTTTTAATTAGCTTAAATAATACATAAATTATGCTTTTCCAGGTGTGTAGTCTAAGTAAACCTTTCTATATATTGCCTCGGATTTCCTCCAGTTCCTGCTCATGCTATTTTTAATAGGCCAGAAATCCATGGGGAAAACACGTCAACCCCTTCACAGAGCACAGTGTGTAGCCCTGGAGATGTTCCCTCTGAACAGCTTATGTTCAGTGCCAGATGCTTATTAGCTGCATCAGAAAAATGCTCTGCCCACATCCATATTTTTCCCCCACAGTAGAAATTTCTGTGCCAGCTTGAGCTGTTGGGAAAGGGCACTGATGTGGCTGGCCGTACTCTGGTGCTGGTACCACCTTGCTCACCTCTCTGTTGGCTGCTGTATTCTGTGTTCAAGGCATATCCAGGCTAGTCAGCCCGAAATCCGAAAGTCGTGATTTGGTTTCAATAATAGTATCAGACCAGCTTCCAAAATGGTGACAACTCATAGTCTGTCTCCCAAATGCTGGACATCCTTTGCCCACCTCTGTTTGCGTAACACCTGCTGCAGCTGACTCGCCAGGATGCGCAAAGTCCCCTGCTTCGGGAGCCAGCAAGGCTCGGCAGACCCAGCCAAGTGCAGGACACGCAGCAGTCTGCCTGAACAGATCAGAAAATCAACACAAAGGATGGTGGTGAGTTTGTGATGTGGGACATGAATCATGACTGTAAGGAGCCTTCTTCCTGGAGGGGAGCAAACGTACCTGACGGGGAAAGTCTGGTAACCTCTGTGGACACCATAGGATTTCAACTGGCTCTTGTTGAGAAAAATAGTGTAGTTTAGTTTTAGCTGCTTGACAACCACAGTTTTTCAAAAACACTGAGTCAGGCTGCAAAAATTACGAGATCGCTTCTAAATAATAAATTTGAAGATCTTTTTCCATGTCTTCAGTTGCTTTTTTTTTTTTTTAATCTTGAGCCTTTGGGTCACTCATAGTTTAATATTTCCAAGCCCTTCCCCTCCCTTTTCTTTCAGAATGATGAAAAACACCCTTAAAATAAAAAGAAAAGTTGGCATATTTTCCAATCTGGCTCCACTATCATGAAATTATCAAGAGTGGGTACTGCTGCATTAAGCTCACCCTTTAGTACAAATACTAAAGTAAGGGCAACATGCCTTTTAGAAAGCAATTTTTTTTAAACTTAAATCTAATACAGACAAGGATCTTCATTCCCCACACATACCAGGCAATTTTTCCTGTTGACTGCTCTGGTTCAAACACAATTGGCAACATCCTGTTTTCAGTAAGACTGCTCACAGTAACCAAGTACAAAACCACGCACAGAATAACATGACATCCAAGTAAAATGTTCTGTGATATAAATGTGAACCCCACAGTTACTTTTGGATTCTTGCACTGATCTTTATACAGGCAGGTTCATTTTTCTGCTCCCAAATGAATAATGAGTAGGATTCATACACTTGTCCTTAACTCCATCACCTGTAGTTCTTCCACCACTTGCTGCAGGAGTGCTAGAGGGAGAACGGAATGGGGACACCTGGGGTTTTTTCAAACCCTGTGCTACGCATCTGTCTGTACGGAGAGGCCCATGCAGTGTATTAACCAATTTGTCCTTGGACAGGAATGGAAAGTTAGACAGTGGCACTCAGGGCTTGGGAGATTCTTCCAGATGCTATCTGGGTTGTGCTCTGATTGTTCTGTTGTCACAGCTAAACATGGTATCACTTCCACTGGAGCCATCTTTAGAGAATGACCCAGACACCTTTTCTTGAAATAGATGCATCAAGCCATTCTGCTAAAGCTACACTGTGAAATTTTGACTTGTAAGAAGAGTTGCAAAGTACTCAAGAATGTCATCAGAAAAGGAGGTGAGATGAATACTTGTATGAATACTGGACTTAATCTTTTGTCTCTGTTTCTCTGAATCTACTGTACCCAGCAGCAGGCAGCCTGTGTTATTTGTGATAAAAGTGCAGGCTTTGCAAGTGCAGAAACTCAGCAGTTAGAATATTAAATTGGTCTTCACAGAGCAAGTGAGGTGAAACTCACTAAAGATACCATCTTGTGGTAGTAAGAGACACAGACTAACAGAGCCAGCAGATTTAAATTGTGTGAAGCAAGCATCATCAATCCTACGGACTAGCTGATCATAAACTCCTTCCCTTTCTAAAAGAAGGATGCCACTGTGGAGTAAGGACTAGGCTCAGATCTCATCTGCCCAGTGTGTCCTAGGCCAGGAGCTGCAGGGACGGAACACGGAAGAAAAATCAGTCTTCTACTGTGCTCACCCCACCCAGCAGTTGGTCCATGACAATCCTTGTCCAAACCACCTTTCCCTGTGAAAGAGTGATGAAATCCAAATGCAGACCTGGCTCTTACCCTGAGGGCATTGCTCTGCCCTCATGTATTTTGTTTTCTTTTAACTTTCTAGGCTGGCTTTCCACATCTTAAGGTAGCAAAAAAAAGCAGTCTTTCTTTGCCTCAATGGTTCACTACAGTGTATGTTGTGCATTTTGATGTAAGGTACTATATAGTGTAAGTGCTACTGCAGGGCAGTGCCTAACTTTCAGACCTCATTCTCTACAGACGTCTTTCCCACCCATTCCTATGACTCTGCGGTTGTGAGAAGAGAGTGCATCCACTTGTGCCAGGTGTACTTGGAGAAACCAGGTTTGTAGACAGACTTTTGGTGCCAAAAGAGTTCTCTGCATTTTTTATATGGGAGATGAACTTGACAAGAAGACAAGCCTAACCTCCCTAGCCTGTTAACTGAGCACCTCACTGTCAGGAACTTCTGGCTATTTGACAGCAAAACCTCTATGTGCCTAACTGACACTTATAAAGTTGTGTGGCACCTGTTATAGGACCAAGCTGGAGGTTTAATATATCTTCTTTATTTTTGGTTACTGTTCTTTTCCCTTTCTCAGATTGGTCCTCAACTACTTACCGAATATTCAGTGTTTGCTCCTAGCACTGGAGAGGCACTTTTTATTTTAAAAATGTGAGAAGTTTATTTATCTGAATGAGGAACTTATAGAAACTACAAACATTGGTATGAGAAAGAAATCCATGGCATGGCCACACACGAATTCAAGTTATCCAGTGGATTTTGAACTTAGATAGGAGAAGCAGATGGAGAGCTTTAAAGAGGGAGAAGAGCAGTACGTGGGACTACAAGGGGTCATGACAAGAACTGGTGAAATGAGGATGTCTTTTGAAATGCAGCCTACTGTATTGCCACTTTCCGAATTAGCTTTATAACAGCTATAATTATTATATCTAGATGTGTAAGTGACAGATTTTTCAGACCACTGTTACTCTGGTTTCCTACATAGCAGAGGCTATATGTAATGTTTCATGTTGTGACTCTGCAACAAGCCTATGAACTGAGCCAAAGTGGTTTTTCTTTTAAAAAAGTTTTGATTTAAAGATCGTAATTGAGAAAGCTAACATATATTTTGTGACTTTTACAATTTAGTCTGTATTAATTCATTTAATGTCACAGTATAAAATTACAACTTGTAAATCAAACTTTATCCAATAATAAATCAAAACGTTTATCATTATTTGAAATCTGCAATGCACTCAAAATACCAATGTCGTACTTGTCTGACAATATGGATTCTTCATAAAAACAAGCTCAGTGGCATTAACTGTTCAACTGTCCTCCACTGACTGTATCCTATATTAACAATACCAATGCCAGGCAAGTATTTCCAGTATTGACATGATAGCAACGTTTGCTTCTGTTGCTCTGGAGCTTCCTCAGTATTCCTAAATTTATGGAAAATGTACATTAATAGCTTAGAGTTCATGGTCTATTTTAGCAACCAAAAATCTGTTCCTCTCTGGTGACAAAATATTTAATAGCAAAAGGTGGTCTCTAACTCATCTTTTGTATCTGTTCAAAGTAATTAATTTGTCTGCAGCATGTATCACCGATATATCTTTGCTACTTCCCCCTTTTCTGCATGCCTGAAGGGTAAATAAACACCTTTCCAGCAAAGCCACCTTAACATTTTTTTCTTTTCCAGTGTATACATAAATAAAATTCTTCTTACTGTGATCCTGTTAACAGTGGAGTTTCATTGATAACTAGTTTGCTTTACTGATTGCCAACAAACTAATTAAAGTAGATGAATGGTACTTGTCAACTAACTTAAGAAATAAGGCTCATATTGATCAAGTACATTTTGCAGACACTTTGCTAACCTGCCAAGCATGAGTATATAAACGAGTTACTGCTAAGCAGACTAAGGTGTCAACTTGCAGCAAATGGACTGCTTCGCAGTAGGCGTGCCTGTGGGTATCCCTTGAAATATCTTAATTGGTTGTGCACGTTATGGGGTAACAACACACCAGGCTCGCACGGTGACTGC
>NW_010130819.1:22441-28895 GCF_000699245.1 Pterocles gutturalis | reverse complement strand
AGGCAGCCTTGGTATCTGGGTGGGGGGTAGGGAAACGGGGGATCTGGCCTTCGGGAAGGGTGAGAGGGCCCGCGGTGGAGCGCGGGTCTCCCTTCCTTCTCCTCCCCTCGCCCCGCAACAGCCCTTGGAGCCGTGGCGGAGCTGCGGGAGCTGAGCGGGTGCGGTGGTCTGTGCCCTGGCTCTGACCGCGCCTTTCCTCTAGGCAAGAAGCGCAAGTTGCTGTGAGGCGTGAGCCTGTCGCCTTAAAAAGTGTCTGCGCACCAGTGCTGGCACGAACTGCTCCATTTCAGACACATAGAGAACTCCAGCGGTTCTGCTGAAGTTCTTCTTGGCTTGGAGCTGTGCTTGCCTGCTGACCCGGTGGGATCTCGCACTGGCTCTGGTAAGCTTATTTACAGCTCCTGGGCTGAAAGAAAGTCCTTGAACACCACTAAACTATGTGCAGAAAACAGCCAGGAGCTGCCTAAGAATGAGGATTAGTGTAAATAGCTATTGCCTTGGCAATGGTTTTGAACAGATACTGTGTTACTGTGTCTGTTAACGGCTACTGAGCAGACAATAACTTGATTTTGGACAGGTGCTGCTTTTGTATGAAGTACCACGTGGCTGGGTCTTATAAGCATGTTCAACTTCTAACTTCTAGAACCCTTTGAAGATTGAAGTAACTACTTTTAGATAACATCCCTCATGCTTCTAGTACTGCAACACCTTGGAGAAACTCCTCAGTGCAGTGGGTTGTGTGGGTTTGTAGACAGGTTCTGTCTGTTTGTGCAGTTTGGTACATTTTGTTCTCCTCCTTTACAGGCATCACTTTGTAATGTGTGCATGCTGGGACGTGTAAGAAGTCTTCCTAAGCAAGTATCATCCTTTCCTATAGGAATCTGGTTTTCATTGCTAGAGGGAGATCTCTTGAAATACTAGCTAGTGCTATGCTTTTTCCTAACCTTCCTGTGTCACGAATAGCAAGCTTCCTATGCAACCAGTAGCTGCTGACTCAGAGCCTTCACATTAAACTGGGCAGTGCCAGTACTGCTTCTGCTGCTTGTCAAGCTGCAGTGGAGTGAAAACCAGCCATGTTCTGATTAGTGTGTATTGTTGCTGTTCTGGGCTGTGTACATGGCAGGAGGCCTCAGCAGGAGAAGAAATCAAAGCAGAAGCAAGCGGGTCTTATCAGTAGTGTTGCCTCATGGTCAGGGATGGCACTTTAGGTCTTTGTAGACTGCTTTTTTTTTTTTTGTGTGTTGTTTTTTTCTTGGACTGTCTCCTAGCAGTTGGGTAAAGTTGGTAGTTTGTATATTGGTAGTTAGGTAGCCAGCCTTTCATGGTTAAGTTCTGCAAAACTCCTTTAAGCAGGTGTGCAGGCAGAATGGTAACCTGGGCTCTCTGTTGGAAACAACCCCTGTGTGAAGAGACACGCTGCAATGGTGTGAGATCACCCTGGCATAGAAGAAGATAAAAGTGGAGAATCTTTAAGAAGGCATAAAGAATTGCATTAAGGATAAGATTCAGTTAGCAGTTCAGTACTGCTCCTGTAGTCCTAATGAGTTCAATGGAAATGCCTTGCTTTCACATCCCAGCTGAGTAGGAGACACTAAATATTGTTCTTGTAGTGTTTTCTTATGGTATACTGTGGCTGTAGAGACTACAAGTCTTTCAACAGCACAAGGCATAAAGATGAGCTGTGAAAGGCAGTTTAACCTATGCCAGCTGATTAATGGAATAAGGTAATGATGGCAACACCACTGACTGGACAGATGTCCGCTCTCTTAAGTGGCTGGTAGCTTTTCATGTAGGCAGCACAATTCATATAGATTAACCTGGTAGTAGTATCTCATGGTTAATAAATCCAAACTAAACTATGAAGTTTTTCCCTCAGTGCTCACGGTCTGTCTGGCTTGGTACCTCAAAGCTGGTGGGTAGGGATTTGGGGGCTCTCTTGGTGGTGAGTCATGGGCCCAAATAAACTCCTGTCTGCAAGGGATTGCAGGTGTATGAAGTACAGTGGTAAGTGCATAGCATTTCAGTGCTTGTGTGTTGATTTCTTTCAGTACTCTAACCTTGCCATTCAAACATCTGTTGGTGATTGCTTATCTCCATTATAGAGCAAATACTGTTGCTTAAAACAGTATTTTCAAGATTATGCTGAGTTCTGTTAAGAGCCCCTTTGCTGCCAGCATCATTTTGGCACTTCATTTACCTTGTTGGCTGAAGCTTTAGGTTCTCTATCACTTGTTTGATGAGTAACTGCATGCAGATTCACTTTCCAGCCTCAATTGTAGGAACATTTTCATGTGAATTATCCTTTTAACTATGACTAATAGCCAGATGGTCATTCTTCTGCATCACTGCATGATTCAAGCTTACAAAGTATGTTTGGAATTGGAGGCTTGGCCTAAACAGCAAAGTCTTTGGGGACTAAACCAGTGAAGCAGACAGACCTTTCTTAGTCAGGTTACTATGCATGTCACTCTACTGCTAATACTTGCTGTAAGAGTACAAACAAATTGGTGATTTTTAACCTAATGACTATTTGGTGGTAGAAAAATCATGCAAGTAATTTTACACAGTGATTCAGCTTTCTGCGTATCTTAAGCTGCTTAACGTTCTGCTCAGGCGTACAACTGGCCTTGCTGCATGCAAGAGTTGTGTGCATTTGGATCAGCTGCTTGGTTCCCTTCCCAAGCAGTCTTTTCTTCCTTTTAATCAATAGCAAATGGAAACTGCAGGCTTTTAATGTGTTGAAAGTGTATTGCTATTCATGCCTGCTGTGTATGTGGGATGTTGACAAATAATAGAATGTAATGATAGGAGTATATTTCTCTCATCTGAGACATTTGAGAGATCACTAAAGAAATATTGAGTGGGAGGGGGTGAAAATGAAAGATGAGCTTTGCTTTTTTTCCCCTTCCCATTGCTGGCAGGCAGGCTGGCAAAATGAGCTCTAACTACCTCTTAGCTTTTGTCGGCATGATTCTCAGTGCTGCATTCTGTGTCCCTCTGAAACACTATCACTCTGCTTTAGATAAAGTATTACAGACTGATAATACATTAATATATTTGATTTTGATCTTTCTGTAGACACTAGTAGAACTGATTCACTGAGCAAAATTATACCTGTCCTAGTAACAATAAACTTTGCTGGGTTGCCTCAGACAAGTGGATAGACTTGTGTTTAAAGGGTAAGGTGGCTTCAGAGCTCAAAGGATTACTCGAAGGACTAGTACTGTTTTGTGGTTTTTTTTATGGTACAACTGAAAAGCAGGCACAAACAAGAGAGTTGTCTAACCATTGGAGAAGGCATTTGTATCCTGTGTCGGTGGTAGATTGCAGGTGACTGATCTGATCTGTTCTGAAACATGCTAGAAAGGGATTGCTTAGTCTTTTTCACTAATTCTTTTGAAAAAAAAAAAAAAACCTCCCTCTCTGCCTTTGCTGATTGAGCAAAAGGTAGGGGAAAATTCTCTTCTCTATTGCTGGTGCTTTGGCAGTCTGGCCTGTTCTAGGCTTCTGTCTCGGTCTTGAATATTACAAGATCTGTCACTGTTACAGGCTTTTTGTTGCTTACCCAGTGTTCTCAGTGTCTCTTTTCTTGCTGTGTGGCTTCTCATCTTGCAGTGGTCAAAGAGCTCCTGCATCTATTTTAGCTCTGAGTGTGTGTGGTGCGGTCAAGCTGCCTGTCCAATGCAGCAGTGGGTAGAAAGTTTGTGGGACCCATCAAAACCTCTGCGAGTATAGGAAAGCTAACTATGCAAGGCTGGTAATGTTCTTTGCAATCATTAACTGACTTTAGAAATCTAGGTTCTGCAGGATCTGGTAAACCAAGTGTGTCAGGTCAAGAAGCTAAACTGGAGACACTAAGTTTGTAACCTCTTCTTTTACGGTTGTTTTTAGCAGCAATAAATTGTGTATTATAGCACAGTCTTTTGAGGCTGCTTTTAAAATGGCTTCTTGACACCTCTTAAAAGCACTGTATTTAAATGGGACATTAAAGTTGCGTTTGGGTGTTCTGAGCTGTGCTGCATCTGGCTCTAGTTGTAATAACATTTTAAAAAAAAAGGCAAAACAACTTCAGGTTGTGTTTCTGTCAGTGTGAGAAGATTGGTCAAGACATCACTTAATAACTTTATTCAGCAAGAGATCTGGTAAGCAGCAGTATCACTTGCCCAAAGGTCTTGGGCTCACTGTGTAGTAGAGAGCTGTAAAAATAGTGATGGTAACAGGCTTTGTTTTCTCCATTCTTTGAAACATGTAAATACCTTTTTTTTTTGTAGCCCAAAAGCAATGATAAAATGCCAATTAGCTAGTTAGGTTTTATAGTTGCATGCTGATGTCTTTATATTGTACTATTGTACTTAAAGATAAGGTCAAATCTACAAAGTTGAGTATCTGATTCCCTTTCAAGTCAAGGACAGGTATCTTGGCTCTAGAGCTGATCATGTCAGTCACTGATGGGTATCTGGGGACCTCCATATGAAGATTGATTCTGTTCCCCAGGGTTGGCAAAGTGAGTCTCAGTTAATTCTGAAGAAATACTTGGACTAAAAGGCTTTTTTTCTTATTGTCTCTGGAAACCTTAAGGGCTAAAGGTGAAAACCATCCGCGGGAAAAGTAAATCCTTACTGGTTTTGTGGCAAGCTTGCCTTGTTTGGGGGATACAATTCCCACTCTCAAGCCACACTTAACCGAGAAAACAGAGAAGCAAGAAAGCATAGGTATTTTATTATTTAACTGCTTTGTTTGTATGAGGAATTTTAATGCCACTTAGTGACATCACGGGGTGCTGGACAGTTGAAAACAACTTGCACATAAAATGTGTAGCACGTAAGAAATAATTGTCTGTCTTATACTGGTGTTAATATTAAGTAAGGGAGAAAAGTGACACAATATTAAGCCATAACTTATAGCAGTGTAAGAGATCGCAAAATTGGTTCTTTTATGTCTTGATTAGAGATGAGTACTGAAGCAGAACAGCAGCTTCTCCATGATGCTAGAAATGGAAATGCTGAAGAAGTTAAACAGCTGTTGGATACCATGGACAAAGGAGAAATAAGCTTTGATATCAACTGTAAAGGTCAGTAGCCTTCCTCAAATGTTTGTAATCTCACAGTTGAAGCCCCAGGTGGTGAAACTGTTACTGATAGTATAACCTTGCTTTCTTTGAAGTGTTCAAGAAACTAACAAGAACCACTTATACAATTGCTTTTAGCTGATGACTCTTAAGGCCATGCTTGCATAGGGGAGAAATCATAAAAGCAGACTACAGATAATTGTAATGTCCAGAAAACCTCAGAGTAACTCACCGATTCTAGGAATGCCAACAAGGCAAAGAATTGGGAACTCTTTTCTGCCTGTGTCCATGCTTATGCCAGCTTTGAAGCTTTATAATATTAAACAAAACTGACCATGGTGCCAGGGGGTTGTTCAAGGAGGTATAGAGTCTCCAACAAGGCAGCAGAGAAGATTAGGTAGTTTATTTTTGCTCTGCTAGGTGTGATTGTTTTTGGCCCATGTTTCATTATAATGTAGTAGGAACAGCTACATCTCTTGCCACTTGCGGGAATGGTTGGAACAAGTGTATACTTGTTACTATTAGAAATAAACTAGGTTACTTGGGCAAAGAAGGTAAAACTGCCAGTTGTCTGTGTCTAGGTCTTCGGCCAATGTGAAAGTTTTGCATGTGCATAGCTAACATAGTTACAGCTAAGCAACTTGCTGAGCGTTAAAGCTTCAAACTGGGCTGCATCTGCAACCTTGTTAGCAGTTGCAGACTGCCCTACTTCTTTTTTCATTTTGTAGCTTTCTATTTCTCTTTATTTACGTGTGTGTTTCTGGTTGTTTCACAAAAGTGGATGTGTATCCCACTCTGTCTACATGGGCTCCTATTTCTTTGTTCAGCATTTAACTGTTAAGCAGCCCTGAGAATATAATTGCTCTCTCCCCTCTGCCTTTGCAGCAGTGTGTTTTCTCTCAGCCATAACAGAAGGAACACCTTAGCAGGGAGCCCTGTTATCTGGACAAGCTCTATCCCTTTCCCAACTCTAGTTCTTAATCATCAGTTTACTCATCCTTTTGTTTGACTGCTCAGCCATGTGCATTTTTTCCTGATAGTTAATGTGCTCACCTCTGAAAAACAATTGTAAACTCCAAACCCTTGATACTTCATCCTTGGGGAGCTAGTTTGTTGTTTAAAGGGGGACTAGACTGAGCTTGATGGTGCTAGAGTCCTCAGCCCTCACAAGTGTGTCCTTTGTGAATATTCATAAAATTGTGTGTAGTGCCTAAACAGCTGGAATAAAAATACTTTAAGATTCATGCAATACTATCCATAAGTTGCTGAAGTCTCTTATGCTTAGAAGATATTTCAGAGCTTTCAGATGTGTTCTTAAACATAATCTGAAGTCAAGAAAGGATAATGAAATGGCATAATCTGCAGTCCTGTATTATATCAAACAAA
>NW_010130819.1:0-22431 GCF_000699245.1 Pterocles gutturalis | reverse complement strand
CTTGAAGTCAAGTGTTAGTATTGTGAAAGTCTGCAGCTAGGCAGAAGAGACTCGGGTAATGAAGGGAAAGATGGTGTTTAGCTGTTGACTTCTAGTTTAGCAGTACCTGGCCAGCCAGCTAATACATGCTTGCTAATGGGAGGTCTTGGGAAGCTAGAGGGAATGTGCTGATGGTAGTTTAGGTTAAACAAAGTAGTTCTGAATGTGGAATCTATACACAGTGAAATCAGTTCTCTAAGTTCTGGCTCTTCTAAATGTTAGAGGAGACAGAAGTGTAACTAAAGTGTTTTCTGGGGGAACTGTTCTGGTTGTGTGAAACTTCAGAGTTAAATTTCTGTTCTTCCCCAGTCACTCTTCAGAGACTGATTGTTTCAATAACTTTGCACCTGTAGAGTACCCTGTTGGAAATAGTCTAAAACAAATTCAGGCTAGCCAGCCTTTGCAGTATAACTACCCCTGCCATTCTGTCCCCTCAGTACCAAAACCACTGTCTTGCAAGAAATCCTGATCTGTGAAATCCTACCAGACAGTAATTGCACAGCCACATTATGGCTAACTAAAATACAGGCTGTGGACTATAACTGACTTTTTGCAACCCTCAATCTTCCTTCTCTTCCCTACAGACTCTTGTCCTTCTGTCATTACCTTCTGGATAATCAGATATCCCTAGAAAGCCAAGGTATGGGGAATGTCTGCAATACTGCAGCAGTTCCTTCAGGACTCGCATCTGATGTGGCAATAACACCTGGCTTGGAATAAAGTACTTCTGGGGCAGGTGGGAGGCTGTACTGGAGGGAGTGTAAACTTTGCCCAGAGCATGCCTTGGGAGACATAAGTCTGACACATTAATGTGCCTGGGTGTCAAAGCATGCCTTCAACATCTTGTAAAATATGTCTTGTCTTTCCAAGGGTGAGCTTATATCTGAGCCTGTGCTCTCGATTCACAAGCGTGAAGTCTGACAAGAGTGATCTCAAACTTCCTAATTTCAGACAAAGTGAAGGGCGAGAAAATAAATCCAGGCTTCTCCTACTTGTTTGGTTGTCACTGGACTCTAGCCAGTCAGCACTTGCAGATAAGCAAGACTTGCTTGATGAGAATTCAGCCAAATGGTGTAAACTTCCATTTCTGGTTTTCTCAGTTTGCTGTTTTCAAAATAAGGTATCCACATTAGAACAGCACTAACACTGGATTTAATCCAAAGCAATAATATTTTCTAAGGCTGTCTTTGTTGGCTTATTCTCCTTAAATACAAAAAACCAGAATACCTAGGACTTTGCAAAGTAAGAAAACTGAAATAAGGTCAGTGGTCAATAGTGTGCTATGTCAAAATATACATTTGAATGACGGCACAGTAGGGTGACAGACCACAACCAGATGACTACTTAATTTGTCTCCATTCTCTAAACAAATGGTAATGCTTGAGACTTATAGCTAGCTGTCATTAAAGCAAAAAACTGGGAGGGAGGCCTAGGGGAATTATTTCTTTGTGTTTATTCTACTTTCCTATCCTTGCATTCTCCCCGGTGTAACAATGTCCTGGTTTAAAATAATAATTAAAAAGTGCAAACACTTGTGGTCACTTGAAGAGAAGTAACAAACACCTCAAGGGCTTGAGAAGTAACTGGTCAGCTAACATCAGAAATGCAAACATTCAGAGTGGATGCAAAACAAGGGCCTCTAGCACTTTGAGTAAGAACTACAAATCTGGCCAGGTTCCTGATTATTTTTTTCCATGACCAAATTCCTTGGCAGCAGCACTGTCTTGTCTGTGCTGTAACTAATGACTGTCTCAGGCTAATTGTATGAATTAAGTGCAACTCAAACCTTGTGTGTTCTTTGAAAGAACCTTCTTCCCTACTAGACTGAGGGATGAGTGGTGTCCATTTAGTACGTTATCCAGCATACATAGCCCCAGAATTAGTGATCCACGCAGTATCTATCTTCTGTGGTATTTGAGCCTATCAGTCACATAGGGCCAGACTGGGATAAAGGGCAGATAATGAATGTGGGGTTGAACCAACAGCAGGAGTGGAGAAGGAAGAAAACCAAATAACAAAAGAAAAAGGGCAGAAATGTCATCTGGAATCAATTATAAAAAAAGGGAAAATATTTCAGCCATGAACCACATTCTAATGTTAATTTGTAATATGGGAGCAGAAAGAATGATGAACTTGCAAGACCAGCAGTTTTCTTCTTCCTTGTGCTAGTGGCTTGTCCCCTCAGGGCAAACTCAAGTTATGCATGTTCCAGACTTCAATGCTTGAGGATACATGAAAAGGGAAAACTTATGGTGGCAGTAACTTCAAGACTATTTCTAATGCCTCATTTTCGTTTTGCTTCCAAATACAAAAGGCTTTTAGGTGGCACTTAGAATGCTGTGGGTGTGTTGCTTGGTAAAAACAAAGCACAAATTAGCTTTTCTTTATTACAATTGAGTGTTGCAATTGGAAACTAACATGAGTTGTTAAATTAGTGATCTCTAATAATTTCAATATCTTGCTTCTAAAGAAGTGATTGTAGGACAGTTCTTGAATTTTATTCATGCAGCCAGTCCCCCGTGACATGCTTTAAATGCTCTCTCTTTAAAGCATGAGTGATAGTTTCTTTTCTTGGGAGAGCCTTGCAGCTGCAGATGGTACATGAGTTCTGCCGTGCACAAAGATTTCAAATCATGATACTTAGTAAGGCTGTCTTTAGTAAAATTGAGTACAAGCACAAGAAAACAAAAAACACTACCTTAAGCCATCCCACCTGTTTTAGTTTAATAATTACTGTGCTATTTTGATAGTGAATGAAAGTAACTGAAGCTTCTTGCTACTGTTCAAGAACAAGCTATTACATGAAAACAAAAGTTTTATTCTCCATCAGACTGTGACTTCCTTCTTTTCTGAAAGTTTTTGTAGATTTGAATCTAAAGCTCTCAGACTGCATCCCAATTTAGGAACTTGGATGATGTGAACAGTATTGATGCTTCCAGCCTCCGTACTTCACTGTTACTGTGAATGATGATCATCTGTGCCAGCCTCCAACATGTGACAAGATCTATTTTGTACTGTGTGACCGAAACTTAGTTTACCTGTTTTGTCTTTTAGGCAGAAGTAAATCTAATATGGGTTGGACACCACTTCACCTTGCATGCTACTTCGGCCATGCTGTTGTGGTAGAGGATTTGCTGAAGGTATATTTCTATTTGCCTCTGTGTATAAGGCAGAAAATTCTTCGTTATGCTAGAAGCAGTTACTATTTTTTCAGGTTTTTGTGGTAGAAGAAAGGTGGCTTTGTAGAGAGGTGGAGCCACTCCTACAGTTTATCTGCATGAAACACAGAGATAACTAAGCTGATTGTTAAAACTAAGGAATGAAATAGTTGTGGTATTAAGATCAGCAGGGACTCAAAATAGTGACACTGGAAGTCTATACAGTAATAGGAAGCTTTTAGTCTGAACAGTGTTTACAGCTATCAGTACTTAGCTAACTTTCTCATGAAGTATGTGTTTGTCTGTGTAACCATCTGAATATAGGAATTAAAGACATAAGGTATATAGATATGCCCTTGTGAAAGCTTCAGCCCTTTTCAAGCTCAGTGGATATCTGTATGTAGTAAGCCAGCATGTCATACTAGTAATGTAAATGTTTCAAAGGCCTGATCTAGCTTACTGTAGTACATATACTATATAATTTAGGCAATTTCATGTGCTGAGTTGCAGAAAAGGCTAAAGTGTTTCAAATGTAAAAAAATCTGTGTTATCTAATTGGATGCTGTGCATAGAAGTATGTCCAGAGTTCTGTGGAAAGTAACTTGTGTTTCTTCCCAGGCACAGGCTAATGTAGTTTGACTCACTATTTCTCTCTAACTTCTTTGAAATTATGGAACTCGGGTCAAAGCCGACCTATTTGTATCTTCATAGCCACATCTGCACTGCATTTGTGGTTGTTTCTGGATGAATTTATTTTTTTACCCTCAGCTGTCAGGGTGGCTTCAACCAATTCTAACTGTTACACCCTATTCCTGTTTGAAAGGTTTTTGCTGTAGATGGCAGGAACATGCTAAACAGCCTCAAATACAAAGTTAGCTAATCTAAACTTGAATTTCACTCAGAATAAATGCTACCAGCCATAACTGTGACTAAAGCAGGAAACAAAGTTGAGATTTCTTTGACGAGTTCTTCTCTAGCTTACACACCTGCTCAGTAGATCATGCTGCTCTTGATCTAAGAGGGCTACTTAAAGCAAAAGGTAAAGTTTTGTCAATTAATGCATTTATCAACACTTCCAGAGTGGAACTTCGTGCTTTCTTCTTTGCTGATAGGGCATTATTTAAAGAATGAGTGGAATAATAAAGAAGAATGTGCATCCCTGAAAGCTAGGCATATGTGTTTGTGTCTGTGTACTTGTGCCTAGATTTTGTGCTCAAAGTGTGTGTGCATGAGGTATTATCAGAAACAGAGCTGTGGAACTGGAGTCAGGTTCATCAGTTAACTTTGGGCAAGCAGCAGTAAGCTGGCTAAATTATGCGATCTAAACATTGGATAGTCATACATGTCCTGCCCTCTTTCTGACCTCTTCAGAGGTTAGCTAAAGTGGTGTAGAATGAATGCTTAAAGAAAAGAAGTGTAGGAGTTCTTGGTTACCTGGAACAATGCCTGTGCAAGCAGTCTTGATTTCAGAGAAAACGTATGGGATGAAGAAAGTGTGTGACAAGAGGAAGGGAGATTCAAGACAAAGACTGTAGAAAAGAAAAGGGAGTTTTTTCACTTCAAGTGAAAGAGCAGTGATAGGTGTGCAGAGAGAATGCCAGTTGTTAAAGCAGGAGCACCAGGATGCTGGTGTTACTCTGTGTACATCTGTAATAATGTCTATGTATGTTATCCAGTACTATTGTAGTTCTTTCAGTAAGCTGTTTGGGGTTTTGTGGTGTTTTTTCTTTTTCTTGAACACTTCCTCCCCCCCAAAAAAAAACCCTGACTCCCTAAAATCAACAACACCCCCACTCCCTGTGTTAAACTTGTTCACTATATACCTTCTCAAAAGTGAGAGAGATGCCTGGAAAAAAACACAGGAGGCTTCCTTTTTCAGGTGGTTTGTAGAAGGCTGGTTATGAATCTTACATGTTTTATCTTTGTTTCAAGGATGGCTGTGTTAGAGTTCTGGTCTGATTTGCTACGAGGCCTGCATTAGTGTCCTGCCCTCCTCCTTCCCCCAGTCAAAGGGAATAGCTATGTAGTTCTTGTTGGAAGGATATTCAGATGTCTTTTGGTCTTGCTGTTTAGGCTGGTGCAGAAGTGAATGTGCTGAATGACATGGGGGACACTCCACTCCATCGTGCAGCTTTCACAGGACGTAAGGTAAACTATGTTTGCATTTTTTTAAGCCTCAATCATAGAAGTAGCAAGAAAATACCAGCAGTAAGATAACTTCAAAAAGATGTTGTTACAGTGTCTAAAAATTACTTATCTGTTTTGGTGCAGTGCATTGAAAAGACGTAGGCATATTGCCTAGCTGGCATAACTGTCCAAAACAAAAACATGGTACAAATACCTTTGTAGACAGGAGAAGACTGGTCCATGGTTTTCATAATCATAGAATGGT
The DNA here is from genome assembly GCF_000699245.1 of Pterocles gutturalis. Lineage (NCBI taxonomy): Eukaryota > Metazoa > Chordata > Aves > Pterocliformes > Pteroclidae > Pterocles > Pterocles gutturalis. The sequence continues at coordinate 16,842 of NW_010130819.1, read as the reverse complement.
TTGGGTTGGAAAGGACCTTAAAGATCATCCAGTTCCAACCCCCCTGCCATGGGCAGGGACACCCTCCACTAGCCCAGGTTGCTCAAAGCCTCATCCAGCCTGGTCTTGAACACCTCCAGGGATGGGGCATCCACAGCTTCCCTGGGCAACCTGTTCCAGTGCCTCACCACCCTCACAGTAAAAAATGTCTTCAAAATATTGAATCTAAATCTGCCCTCTTTCAGCTTATAACCATCACCTTGTCCTGTCACTACACTCCCTGATAGAGTCCCTCCCCATCTCTCCTGTAGCCCCCTTCAGGTACTGTTAGGCTGCTATAAGGTCTCCCTGGAGCCTTCTCTTCTCCAGGCTGAACAACCCCAATTGTCTCATCTGTCCTCATCGGGGAGGTGCTCCAGCCCTCTGACCATCATTGTGGCTCTCCTCTGGACCTTCTCTAACAGGTCCATGTCTCCTTTTTTTTTTTTTATGTTGGAGATGCCACAGCTGAACAGTGTACAGTGAGTCCCACTCTCGTATCTCTCTAAAACACTCCTTCCTGTTTTTGTGAGTCAGCAGTGGTGGGAAGGCATTATACTGTTCATCTTACAGCATGTCAATAGCTGGAAAGCCTGATTGTGGCCTTGCCAAAACAGATAGATAAGCAGTGTTTTTCAAATTGTTTTCCAGGAGGTGGTGATGCTACTCTTGCAGCATAATGCTGATACTTCTATTGTTAATGGGAGTGGAGAGACTGCAAAAGAAGTTACTCATGATAAAGACATAAGAAACATGTTGGAAGGTAAATTTAATAGGTCACAGTCTTTTTTTTCTCAACACTTGTGCATTCTAAAAGCTGACTTTTCTCTTGCAAGTTACAGAAGCTCAACTGAATTTTCTCTTTAAATTTTATTATTAGAAAGAAAAAAAGGATAGTTTCTGGTTTTTGTCTGCAGTACTGATAGTTGGGGTTGTTTTTTGGTTTTTTTGCAATATGTCTGCAAGTGACTTAGAGTTAAGTATCAGGAATGCTAATAACATTATTCAAGTAACTATTTCAGTCCTGTTGGGGTAATCCTTGCTACAGCTCTGAATGGGACATGGCAGTTAAAGCCTTAGCTCACTGGAAGACGAAAAGCTCAAGTCAAGCATAGTAAGCTACTTTGTCAGCAAAATAATTAAAGAGCAAAATTCTGAACAATTTGCAAAGGTGACCCAGTTTTAGATCAAGTTTAGGACTTGCTATTACAGTCGTAGAGGTTATGTCAAGAGGAAAAAAAAGTAAAAACCCCTTCCCCTTGTTTCCTCTTTTGCTTCACTGGTGTTGAAAGTGAGGGAGATGGTGTCCAAATACTTATGTAGGCTCACTGCGTGTGGTTTTGGAGAGTTCAAGAGCTGTGTTGCTTCCTGGTATTATGTGATGTCCATAAATACTGATGAAGTCCTGTGTTCAACACCACAGACTGTATATGTATGTATATGTATATGGCAAGCGCACAGATAACAGTCCTTTCTGCTGCTCATCTGCTGGATTGTTAGTGAAGAATAAAACTTATGTAGGATGACCGGAATAGTAGAAGAGAAACTATAAATAACACAGAGCAGATCTGATGGAGGTGCTGCATAGTTCCCTTGTTTTCCCTTTTACTAGGGAGTGGGGTTGGGTTGTAAGTGTTTAAAAAAATATATACATACATATGTATACACACATCTTGTCAAGTATTACATGTTTTTGAACATATTTTTGCTCTGACACAAACTTTTCTGAGTAAATATTCCGTTTATACCTGTCCCAAATAAATAATACTGGAAACTCTTATTTCTCTAGGCCTGTTTTTGTGTATTTTCTTGAATGCTGTACTTTATATATGCTTGCTACTTTATCAAGACTGACCTTAAATTTGGTTGTTCTTTTTTTTTAATAGCAGTGGAAAGGACACAAGAAAGGAAATGGGAAGAAGAACTCTTGGGAGCAGCAAGAGAGGGGGAAACGGGGAAACTGACTGCCTTGGTAAGAATTCAAGTGCTTGTAATAGTTTTGTGTCAAGTATTTCAAACCATAATGTTAACGGAACAGCATGTGACATTAGGCATTGCATTTCAAAGTGCTGCGACTTTAGAATATTAGTGATGTGCACCACATTATGTTGTTAAGGTGCTGAACCCTCAAGGGTTTTCAGGTTTCCTTCCTTGAGGCTGCAAAAACAATGGTTTTCACCCTCTTTCAAGTTAAAACTCTTCAGTTGTAAAGAGAAGTGTAATGGTTCTAGATCTACTGTCATAAGCTTGTTATGTTTTTGTGGATACTGTAATGTCTTGAGTGCTCAGGTTTTCACCATGGTATGGCCTATTTTAAAGCTTAGTTTTTGTCGTTGGCATCCATTGCAGCTGCAGTCTGTAGTTTTTAATGGATGGCCATCTGTACAACCCAATTTTGTGATAAGCAGGACTTGAAAACTATGTGTGCATGTGCGCTCGTAGCAATTCAAGCTGAACAATACCATGGTGTGGTAAAGCTATCAGAGAAGCAAATCACAGAAGAATCGAGACTGGAGGGTTCCTCTGGAGATGATCTAGTCCAATTCCTGTTTGCAGAACAGAATTGACTAGAGCAGGTTGCCTAGGACCATATCCAGTTGGTTTTTGAAGCAGGGTCTCAGTGCTTGAACTCAAGATTTTGAGAGTCCTGAGGAGTTTCCTCGTAAGTAAGACATGCAATATGGAACACTTTCTAGCTAGTTATCACCTTTAGTAATACCTTGTAAGGTATCAAAGCAGTCTGAATGCTTCTGCTTGCTTCTAATGGAAAATTCACAAATGTGAGATTTGTATATTGAGAAATTTGACATTCTCTTCTGCCTAGAAGCCAGAGTGAACACCTATTCAAAATTATTTCCATCCTCTAAGTTTACCTCTTCTAGTCTGAAGAGGCCTTGTCTTTCTGTCTCCTTGCATGGAAACTGTTTTTAAATCTTTGGTCATCCTTGTAGTTCTTATGTGTACTTTTTGTACTATCCTTTTTGAAATGGAGGGAGAACCAGAGCTGTACACAGTACTTAAGATCTGGAAGAACAGTGCATTAATACACTGTTGTGATTGTATTAATTGTAACTAATACACTGGCATAAGTGAACTGTTCTTGATTCTGGTAATTTGTAACATTTGTTGCATTTGATGCTGCATGCCTGCTGACTAAGCCTTAAACTGATGTGTAAAAAACTAGGAAAAGGTGACGACTCATAGAAATCTGTCATTAAAGGACTGTGCTTTCTCTCATATGGAATATAACCATGCATGTGCATGTAACTCTTCCTGTGAACATCTTCATTTCTAGGTGGTTTTTTTCTTTAGATTTAGTATAATTGAGCTCTGTGTATGTGAGGACATCTATATGTTGACCTCTAAAACTTTCAAAGTACTTGTTACATTTTTGACCCTGAGGCAGTTTTTAAGTTGGGTTGTATCAGGTTTTTCTTGGAATCCTTTGGTGAGGACTTGGACCTGTGACCACTGAATTACAATTTTAAAATTCCTGTTGACTCCTGAAGTCCAAAGAACTTTGTCCACTTATAGCTCTATGGTGTAAACCTCCTTGACTTTCCTACCCTTAGGTTGATACCTGGGTGGAAATTTGTGTAGCTCTTTTGAACTGCCCTTTATCTTGAGAATTCCTTATACTTTGCCTACTGATTTTCAGGCCTTTCTACTCCTACAGTATATATATATATATTTTAATTAGCAGGCTATTATGCTCATGAAAATTTAGCTGCTTACCTCTACTCTTATTGTAGTACCTAACACACCAGAATTTGTTCTGTACTGCCCTGTTTTGGGAACAGAGTGCCACTTACTTGAAAGATATGCTTTTATTGTTAATTCTCCCTTATCTTAATTATTTTTACCGAAAAAGACTGTACTGAATACAGTAACACAATTGTCTGGAAGAGATAATTTAACCATGCAGTTTCTCTAAACCTTCTAATTGGACTTCAGACCATTTTTTCTCCTTTTCATGCATACAGTTTAACTTTATATAAACTTTATATATCAACTTTATAACTGCACCTTCTGTTGAAGTTTCTTGAAGTCAAATGGTAGTAGTGACTTTTGTGCTTTTTTGTGAAGAGTCTCACTAGATCAGTGTGTTTAGCTACTAAAAGCTTGGACCCTCAGTAGCTGAATCTTAACCCTGGCTTTGTGGTCTACTTGAGGCAAAACCAGTGTGCTCTTCCTGTGAGTTCTCAAACATACTGCACATTCACTGAAATGACTGGAGAGCTGTTTATCTCAATTAGTTGATGCATGAAACTTTCTTCAAAATATTGATTCCCAGTGAGGTATAAGCTGCTGAAGGCACAGGTATGTGGCTTAAAAGGTGTGGAGGCAAGAAGTCAGAAGAGAAAGAGATAAGGCAGATGTAAAACAGCTGGTCAGAGCTAAAACCTAGGAATCCTCAGGAATTCAAGTATTTGACCTCAGTATTAACAAGGTCATACTTCCACAAGCTGTCTTTTTTTGGCTTGTGTTCTCTTTTCAGTTGAACTGTAAATAACAGCTGTAGCAGTTTATCCTTTATAGGACTATTTCTGGAGCACATTTAATATGGTTACTGTTGATGCTAACTTAAACTGCTGCCATGGGAATTCTTTTATTATGGAGTAATTTCTCTAAGATAGCCTACAGCTAATGCAGAAGGCTTAAACTGAGTTTCTCTAAAACTGTTGTCATGCACTTGTGACTCTGATCTCCTAAGACTGCTTAACAGTAACTTAGCCTTTGTATTAGGACAGTCCTCTCTGGCTTGGAAGCTTAACTATAATGGCTGATATTGTATAGAATGGTTTCAGTTGGAAGGGACCTTTAAAGATCATCTAGCCCATCCCCTATCCAATAGCCACATATCTGAGTAGAAGTGGATTTTAGGTATTTTAGGGCAGTTAGTAGTGTCATGCTTAATGACTCTTCTCTTTCAAGTCGGTTTCTCAGAACATTTATATCATGTCCAAGTAAAACTCAGGTTTTTTTCCTCAGTTACATAGCTGCTCTAATCTTAAAGTCCCACAATAGTTAGACTTCAGAATGTAGCAAAACTGTTTGTATAACAGACTGCCTATACTAGGAGCTTTGAAATGGCCTAGGATAGCTCTCACTGAGCCTAGCAGGCCTGCCACCCTTCTGTACAAAGTTTTTACTGTTTGAAACAAGGTGGCCACACAAACTTGTTCTGGATTTAGCACTGGCCTGTGCTTTCAGACTGTGCTTGGGAGTCTTCTATGGAGAACAGTAGATTCTGTCAGTAGAATCAAACAGGGCTATTCTAGCAATATAAATGACTGAACTGCAGTGCTGAGAAACTCTCTGGTGCTCTGCAGTTGAGCAGGATAAATGTTTCCACGTTATGCAGTAGAGGTGGAAGGGGTATAGCAAACAAAAAAACTGAGAAGATCCTTACTCTAGCTGAACATCTTGGTTGATAGTTGTAGTCCTTGCTCTTCTCATAATACTAGCAACGTGCCTGCTGTGTTGCCAGATCTGCACTGAAGTATCCTAGTTAGGAACAACTAACTTTGAAAAGAATGAACCTGGCATCTGGAGAGGGAGGAAAACTGATAAGTAAGCAAAACTTTGCTTTTTTTCCAGCTGAACAAGCCCAAACCACCTGATATCAACTGTACAGATCAGATGGGGAACACACCATTGCACTGTGCAGCATACCGTGCCCATAAGCACTGTGCATTGAAACTTCTAAAAAACGGAGCAGATCCTAAAATAAGAAACAAAAATAGTGAGTACCAAATGAAAGTACATAAAGTGTTAAGAGGAGACAGAAATTTAACACCTTCTGTAAGCTATGTTACTTACCCTTCCATGTTCACAGAAAATCTTACAGTGCTTTACAAGCTTTCTATCACTAATAAATATCACTAATAAAGGAAGGCCAACACTGACTAAATTGCAAGAGACTTAAGAACTGTAGCAAAGTACTTACTATATATGCTTTTACTTTCCAAACTTACCCATTTTTAGAAAATCTACCCGCTGTCTGTCTTAACCATGAAATTTGCCTGGCTTTTTTTCTTGATGCTAAGCTCTGAACACAGGTAACAAAGACCGTGATAAAATTGAAGGTGCGGCCCAGACAAAGTGACTTTTTGGAAGGCCTCTAATGGAAGCAAATCTAGGAAAATCTTATACACAGTCTGCATGATATCTGCATATGTCATCATCTGATTAAAAATGCCTCTGTCTTGATTTTTGTAAATATTCGGAATTGTTCTGTATACCTGAAGTGCAAAACCAAACTTAAGAGCAAAGGCCTTCTCTGTGGCCAGCAGAACTCTGAAGAGCAGTTCAGTGCCGCAAAGTTCAAAGCCTTTTCAGTCTTCTGTCCCTGAGGAGCCTATGTTCCCCAATTGCAAGTAAACTTAGATGCTTGTGGGACCTAACTTGAATGGGTAAACAGAGTGTCAGTGTGATTCTTTTTTAAGTTGAGTGCATCTAGGTTTATATGCATCAAATTCTCATGCCTTGTCTTGGTTTCTAAACAGATCAGACACCCCTTGATCTAGCCCAAGGTGCAGAAATGAAACTGATACTTGGAGGTAAAACTGGAAAGGTAGGAACTTCTGTACCCTTTTAAAATGCCACTTGCCAAGGCTGGTTGAAGCTATGCCTACATAAGCCTTAATTTCTATGCAGGTTATCAACAAACCCCTGAGACGATATGAAGGTCTCCTATGGAAGGTATGTCTTCTATTTCCTGTTCTATATTTTAGAAGCTATTTGCTTATATGATCTTGAAGTATGTAATTTTCTGTATTTAAGTGAGAGTTGATAAATGAGGGAGCTTTTCAATAATACATTTGTTAAATGACTTGACTTTAATCTAGTATATTTAATGAATTATAGATGGGCTGGCTGAGTGGAGCAGTTAGCAGATTCATGGCACTTTAATCTTAACCTCAGTCCCTAAAACCTCTATTCATTTCTTGGTAAATTTTGTGGCAAAGCTTTGCTGTGGTAAGATTTTGTGCCCGGACTATGTAGTGGGCAAAATGTTGTTTTGGTTTTTTTCCTGAATAGATATCCTGCTCTCTAATAATGTATAACTCATATTTTGCTGCAAGTTCACCTTCTTCTGGAAATTTTAAAACTTAGAGGGAAGATGCCAGTCAAACACTTGTTTAAAGCTTGTTTTGTTCTGACACTCAAGTGATCTTGGTTTTTTCCCTTGTTTAAAATTAAGTTTTATTAGTCTTCTACATGAATGCTTAATTTTTGTGTTCCTTAACGAAATCTTTGAAGACTCTGAAGTCTTCTTCAGTGTAAATTTTCCTATGTATTCACTCACAATTGTAATATAGGGAACTATTCTTAGACCACAATGATGTACTAAAGTTTGTGAAAGATAAAGTGTTGTAATTTGATATCTCAGTGTGTCTTGTTTCTTGTTTGATTTTATAAAGTAGAATTATGTGGTGATCAGTGACCCTTGTAATGTTAAAAAATGCAGCATTTTGATATTTCTGTTCTTACTGAATAGCAGGCTCAACAAAACTTCAGTCTTCATGTATTTCCAAAAAAGAAAATAGCACTGAAATTGTAAAGTATTCTCAGGTTACTGTGATCACAATGTAAAACCTAAAATGTTTTCCTAATGATTGCCAGTTTTATGTAATAGCCTTCAAGCTCTCAAACTTTATGGGAGTAGTAACTCTTCAACTGTTAACCTTACCTGGCCTTTTTTGTTTTGTTTTTGTTGTAAATTTTTAGAGCTCTCGATTTTTTGGCTGGAAACTCTACTGGATAGTTCTAGAACATGGAGTCCTTTCCTGGTATCGGAGACAGTAAGTTCTGTGTTTTAAATTTCTAATAAGCGATTTAAATAATTTTCATCTTCAGTTTATTAAATCTCTCTCTCTTTCAAAGAGCTGATGCAGTAAATAATGATCATCGTCAGGGATGCAAGCATCTAACACAAGCTGTCTGCACGGTAAGAAGTGAAATGACTGCTGGTTTTTTTATGTGATGGTGTTCCACACCTAGACAATGAAAACTTCAGCTAGATTGGTCAGCATGCCTTTGCTATACAAAAGGAAAAAAGCATGTGCTGTTTCTTGACAGGTTTCTGACAAAGTATTCTTGCATGTAAAGTGACCATCAAGTTCCTTCACTACTTTCCAAAGTCATGAAGATTTAAACATAAGGCATCCTAAAAGCATGCCTCTTCAGTTGTGCAAAGCAAGTGTTCAGAGCGTGTGATACAGAATAGCAAAGCTCTGTTTCCTCCTGTAGCTGTCACTTGCTACTTGTGACTGATTGTGTAACTTCAGTTCCCCAACTGAGATCAGCATATTGATTCTGAAGGCAACTTTTTGGAAAACTTCCTTAATTGCAAGGGATGGACAGAGGACAGGAAAGACAAGCCAGGTGTTGTGTATAATACACAGGAAGATGCAGTGTTTAAGGAGAATGCATTTAGGATCATTTCAGTACTTTTTCTTCTATAAGTAACCTGTCCTAGTTCTATAGATTGCAGCTGCAAGTTCTGCTAAACTACAGTACTATATGAAAAGCAACTCTTGCTTTTCTTTATCTACAAATTCCTTTATATTAATGGTCTTGTACCGTTGCTGAGATTTTTTGTCTGAATCAAGTGGCACAAATATATGTGAATGTAAATTTTTTACCTTACATCATGAATGAGAATATAGAAGCTAAGTGCATGACAGCTCACTTTGCAAAACTGTTCTGACCAAGTTTTTTGTAATCTATAGTTGCTTTGCATCAAAACTGAGGCAAAAACTGAGTTGAGTAATTCTCTACCTTGCTCACTCTCAACAGTTGGGTCTTTTCTTACTGATTCATTATACTAATGTTGTCTTTTTTCCATGTTACTTTAGGTAAAATCTACAGACAGTTGCTTCTTTTCTGTCAGATGTTTTGATGACACTGTTCATTGTTTCAAGATTCCTAAAAATAGCCTGCCTTCTCAAACTAGAGAGGTAATAATGACTCTTTATCAAAGGCTATAAAATGTAATAACTTTTGTAATGAGTAATTTGCATTCCACTCACTATGGATGTGTTAGTAGTGGGTTCAGTATCTTGATCATCAGGATGTAATATAAGTGCATATATTGAATATTTTAGCATGACTATGGACTAAATAGCAGAAATGGACAGATTGTTGTTCTCTTCTTTAAAATTAGTGCCACCTTGTTTTACAGCTTTATACCTGTATTATGCCCTGTAGTCTAACTACCTCTTTTTCTTTAACTTCTCAGTGGGGTAAATTTCTATTGTAACTTCTGTCTGTTGCACTTTCCTTCATAGTTCATTATCCCAAACAAAAGAACGTTTAAGGGTACAGTCTACTCTTAGCCATTATCTGAGATGACCTAATTATGTTTTCTTAAAAGGTGGATCTGAAACAAGAGTAACTTTTTTTTTAGGGCTACTTGTAGTGTAGTTACTATTGTACTAGGTGTACTAACTAGAGATGAAGTACAGATAGAGGCAGTTGGATTACTGTGTTCAGTTCTGGGCACCCCACTACAAGAGATGTGAACATACTGAAGAGTGCAACAAAGGGCCACTAAGGTGATTAAAGGGACCAGAGCATCTCTAGTACTAGGAATGGCTGAGAGAGCTGGGACTGCTCAGCCTGGAGAAGAGAAGGCTCAGGGGGATCTTGTCAATGTATGTATACAGTTGAGGGAAGGGTGCAAAGGGGGACGGAGCCAGGTGCTTTTCAGTGGAGCCTGGTGACAGGACCAGAGGCAGTGGGCACAAACTGAAACGCAGGAGGTTCACTCTGAACATAAGAAAAAATGGGAGGGTGACCAAGCACTGGCACAGGTTGCCCAGAGGCAGTGGAGACTCCATCCTTGAAAATACACAAAAGGTGTTTGGACATGGTCCTGGCCAACCAGCTCTAGGTGGCCCTGCTTGAGCAGGAAGGTTGGACCAGAGGACCTCCAGAGGTCCCTTCCAATCTCAGCCATTCTGATTTGATGAATGGGAAAAGACTCTACCTCTTAAGTATGAGAGTGCTTGAGGTTTTGTACCCAGAGTTTGTCATGTGTAAGAAGGCAGTTTGTCATGGGGACCTTACTGTCTGAACAGAAACCCAAAGATGCAAAATACATTCCCTAGTCCTTATTGATTGGACTTTTTTTATGTGACCTTGGATAGACTGAGGGGTGGGTTACATTTGTGCTTAAAGTTTCATCAGTTAAGTCTGTGGCACTCTGACTGTAGAGTATCTCATCTTCAATACGTTAAATTTTTTAACAATTTCTTTTCTGCTTTTTAAGGTGTCTCATTTTACTAATTAATATCTTATTCAAACATCAACAGAAAATTTTAATTTCTTTTGCATGTATGCTGTTGCCTTGTGAGGATGACCTTTGAAATGTGTATTAACCCTGTTTTTCTTTCCATTCAGAGTTGGCTGGAAGCAATAGAAGAACACTCTGCATATAGCACTCATTACTGCACACAGGAACAGTTGAGTAGTGATGATGAAGATGATGATACAGTATCTGTTGCAGACCTACAGGATACTCTGAAAGTACGTGCTGAGTACTTACTTGGTTCATGCATCTAGGCATTTGCAGATTATTACTGTTTTGTGTTGAAATACTTTAGTGTACTTCTATCTAAAAGTAATGATTCTTTTGTCCTATGGATGCATAAATGCTGCTTATATTTGCACTGCTTACTGTCTTGTATTCCTGTTTGGACTGTAGGCATAAAATGGTATGTTTAGCTATAGGGTTCTGGTTTTCAGTTTTACAGAACTACTGCAAGGTAGAAAGTTGCTTGAGACTTTCAGCCAGGAGAGGGAGCCTTGTGTACTGTACTTGGTGGCTCCAAGACTGAGGATACCAAAGCTAATCTTCAGCAGGCTCTACCTCTATAAAACAGGCAATGAAATGTCTTAGAAATGATCCTTTTAACACCTCAGGTCACATTAGGTGCGTTTACAGTGATTGTTCAGAGCTCTAATGGAAATGAGTCTTCCTTGATAATTCTAGCATTCAGTCTGTGATTTTTGCTTTTTGCCATACATGTACTTCTGCAACCTTTTACTTTAAGGGAAAGTTGACACTTAAGCAAACATCTTAATGTGACTGAATTCCAAGTGGCTTGTATCATACCTTTTAGTGCAAGAACTCAAAAGTAGCTCACGTCAGAAAGAAGATGAGAGGATAACTGTTGCTGGCAGTTCCCATCTTCCTACAGAAGATGATGGTAGCATCTAATAGATAACTGTCTCCAAGTTGAAATGCAAGCTTGGAATATGATCTTAGGATGGGTTCCTGCATGTCACTGTACTTGCCATACATTAGTTAACCTATGCCTTTGCTTATTTTGGCCTTAGGTTTGTCAAACAACAAGCAATGGGTCTTCCTGGGTTTTCAAACTTTTAAATGAAAAAGGAGGGAAAATGCCAAAGCAGTACTACAACATAGCTTTGGGGTTTGGTTTGCTGTGCTAATTAAGACAAAAGCTGGTCAGTGATATAATGCACATAAATCTTGTTTGCTTGTGTGTCTTTGATGGTACTTAAAAGTAATTTCTTTGTTTTAATGTATCAATCTCTGTCACTGGGAATCTTTGTTAAGATTTAATGCTCTCTAAATTAAAAAATTGCAGTGTAGTTAAGAGAATAAACATACATGGTCATTAGAACAAGGCACTTCTGAACTAGCTATCCTTGTTTTCTTTCAGAAAGCACAAGCATGCCAACAAAGACTCAGTAAAGAGATTTCAGACTTTCTTGCAATGGTTAAATCTTTGGATGCTGCAAAAGGTAAAACTTATTCTTCTAAAATGCAGTTTGTTACCAGGCAACTAATTTAAGCAGCACATGCTTTAATTTCACAGAGATTAAATTTTCAGGAGCTTGAAAATATAGGACTGTTTTCCTTATTGAAAAAAGATTCAGAGAAAGTAACATAATTGCTGAGAACTAAGACTTCTGATTTGGTAAAACCACTAACAAGTATGTTGGTTGAAAGAAATTTTATTAGTGACTGAGAATGTAGTGAAACAGCCTTTAGATATAGTGCTTACTGAGTAGTATTGTAAGAATATAACATACGGGTTCACTTTCAAGGTTTTAAAAAAATCTGTAGTTGGTAGCTTATTGCAGAGCATAAGTGTCCCCTACAGGTACAAAGAGCTAGCTGTCTTACTCTAGCTTTCCCTTAAAAAAACCTGTCTTGTAGTGAGTAGAAACATAGTGAAAGCTGAGGCAGGATAACTGGGTTGTGAAGTGAAATCACAAGACTCTGTAGGGAACTGGAGGCATGGTGTGAGGGATGGTGTTCCACAGAGTACTGCCATGAGTGTTATGCCAGAGTTGAACTTCTCTAGTTTCATTTTAAGTGATAACTCTTAAATTAACATGTACCTGGATTTTTTTTGTAGCATAACTGCCAAAAACAGCAGAGGAATCAAGTTGTTAAGAGATTAGAACTTGTTTCATTTGATGCCTTAAGCACGTACAGAAGTTGCTCCATGTAGTCCACAAAGGACTTCTGTAAGAACATTTGACTGTTGCTCCTTTGAACCTGAGTCCTAGTTACATGTTGTGACTAAAATTGATGATGCTGAAACTAGAAAACAAGGTGTTTATCTCTACAAATCCATAGTCTGTAACAGAGTAGCAGTTTTGGGGGAAAAAAAGTTCTTCCTCTTCCATCCCTATGCCTTCCCAAAAGGAGTCTAAGTACAACTTTTTCTCTGTGTGCTACTGGGGTAGGTTACTGTGTGATATTAACCTATCTTGCACTAAATGAATTTTTACCAAATTCTTATTTCATAAAGAAAAGTGAAGTTTCATAATACATATGAGTTTTATTGGGAAGCCTTTGTAATCAATAATATAATAAAACTGAATTCTTAACGAAAAGCTGTTTGAAAATGAGTGTAAGGTGTGGATAGATTCCCTTTGACACATGTAGGGGCAGTTTCTCTGACCCCATATTGCTGACCTGAAGAACCAGTGAGGACTAACTTTTTTTAAAAAAATACACAACTTGAGTAATCAAAACCTATAGTAAAGCAAAAACAGATACTATCTTTCCTAGAAACTGCCAGTCTTGGCCAATAGCAGTAATAAGTTCCTATTTTCCTCATAATGAATATAACTTGATGGCTCAGTGAGCTGGTTCCAGGTTCATGTGTAACCTCTGTACATCTCAGCAGAGAAAACTGCTGCAGCTCTCCCAGTTCTCAGGTCAGGTTGATATGGTGTTTTTGGCAGTATGCGAGACCTCTGGCTCCAGAAGAATGCAAATTTCTGAGTTAAAAGTCCTTCCACGTGGAACTTCTCCCAAGAGCATTTTAATGATATAAAAATGGCTGTCTTGGGGCCTGATATTTAGAATTCTCTTCCCAATTGTCTCAACATGCTATTCTAAATCCAGGTATCTTTGAGGTTTATGCATATTACTACAAATAAAGATGTCTCCTGCTCCTGCACTCAGTGTGCTTCCCCTCCTTCTAGAGATACTAGCTGTTCTAAGTAGAAACTCCTAATTCCAGTCAGTAGTGAGCTTTGGTATCAAAAACAACAATTTGTGTGTGGATATGTACTGTGCCTTGTCCTGCACAAGCAGTATAAGTTGCAAAATTCAAGAACTCACGGCTGAACCTCTTAATCTTCGTTGGTGTGACATCAACTTGAAGCACCTGTGTTACTAAATGGTCTCAACTGATCCTGGAGTCTGCAGCCACTGAATGAACACTTATTTTAATTGCAACAAGTATGCTTCCTGAGAGAATGGCTTGCTTGACTTGTGAGGAACTGCAGCACATCACAAAACTTCAAACATGAGCTCAAATATTTAAATAATTTCTACCATCTGATTGGGTTATCATGGTTTCCTGCTGGTTGCAGACATGTAGTCCCTTCTATAAAGGGTCATAGAAGTCAGGATGAGAGGTGGCAGTGCTCTGCAAGCTGTACTAATCCAGAAGATGAGTCCATTAAAATAAGATCTCCTTCCGTTTTTATTGATCAGTGTCCTTGTAACTCCCCATCTGTTTTCAAACCTAAATCTCCAGCTGCATTGTGGTAAGCTTTTTCTATTCTATATAATACCATGGCAGAAGGCAAAAACCCTGCATTTCTCACTTCAACTTGTATTAAACCAGTGCAGTATCCTTTGTATTTGAATTCTATCACCCAGCAACTATGAGGATTTTAAATCTAGAAAGTGGTTAAAAGGAGATCATTGCTAGTCACTTTTCCAGTGTCTTGCTGCCAGAGCTTACTACCTCTGCTTTCTAAGCTGTGCTGAAAGAGAAACTTTCATGTGCCATTTATACCAGTACTAGGGAAAGGATGCAAAAGAAAGAACTTATGTTGCTTCAGTGCTACTTTTGCTTGCCCTCTCTTTGTGCTGATCTTGAAGTGTACCAGCCTTCCTGTAGAATATGAATACTATGTCTATATTACTTAGAGGAAAAAGTAATAGAAAGAATCCTGTGGTTTACAGTGTCCCCCTACTGCTACTAATCTTTTGTGCTTTCAGGATTATCTTCTCCCCTCCTGCAAAAAGTTGGTGTGGTCTCTGAAGTATCCCAGGAAATGTGTGAGGCCCTGGCTGACTGCCTCAACCTATTCACAAAGCAAGAAGGGGTATGTATTGTGCTGCATGGGTGTATAAAGGGTCTGAATAGCTTATTATATTTTGCTAGTTCCCAGCTTACCTGTTAAATAAATAAATGCACCCATAGAACTTCATGTTGTTGGTAAGCTGTCCTTTTGCATGCTGAGTGTCTGAAAACTCGTGCTTCTAGAGAAAGAGTAGCTAAGTTTCTCTACAAAAGGATATCTTAATACTTGAGAGTTCAGAAGAAACACAGATTTTGCTTACAAGCTCTGCATGTAATGTTCAAATTGAATGCATGAATTAAATAAAGCAGTTGCTTTGCTCATTTGAAGGTTAAAATATGGAGAAAATTAATCTTTTTTTTTTTTGTACTGGCTAATTGAAGTGTTAAGCAGTATTGCTTCTGAATTTGTTTCAGACCATGTGCTTAGTGGGTGTGTGAATGCTATTTCTTGAACTTCTGGCTTTCCCAGTGACAAATATCTTGTATGGTGTTAAATGTAATGCAAATGATTCAATTTGGGAACATATGTCAAACTCATTAATTCCTGGGGTAGGACACCTGGTATTTTTCTCCCCTCTAGAAGATACCCTAGTACCATGGAATGAACTTGTCTTCCTGTATTGTGGTAACAGTAATCCCTCAGTTAGGCTCTTGTTGTCATCAGTGAGCTGTGTTTCAAAATGAGGTTTGTGTTGGTGCTGTTAGTCTTCCAGTTATTTAGCAGCGAGCTGCAAACACTGGCTCCATTGTCCAGGTTTGGTTTAAGATTTTTTTTATTCCTTTCCAAGCCTTTTTGTCTCCAGTCACAAGTCTTCTAGACTTGAGTCAAGCTCTAGCAGAGTGGAAAAAGCATTGCTTTTTTACATTGAGTTTTTCTTTAAGAAAGTCTAATATTACAGTTGCCAGTTCCATTTGTGGATGAGGGGAAAATTGTTACAACAGTGGGTGTATAGTGTTAGTATTCCTTAATTGTGTTGGCATCTTGCTTCAAGGCAGACTAAAATAGCTTTCCAGAGTGGAGTATGGTAAAACATGTGGTGAAATTGTAACTTCACCTTACTTGAACTTGAAGAGTCTTGGTAGGTGTTACAGAGCCCTTATTTTAATCAGGAAGCACATAGGTTTGGGCACAGCGATAGGCTGAGGTGTGAACTTGAATTTCCACCGTAGCTAGTGAAATCGGTCGGTCTTGACAGGGAGATGATGTGATCCTGGAGTGTTTTGTGTCCTGGTATTTTTAAACTTCAAGCTATTGCAATTCCAGAATATAATGCAAGCTTTTGAAGACACCATAAGTTCATAAGGGAAATTTTAACAGCAGTCTCTTCCTAAAACTTGAACCTTTCCAAAAAGTTATGTTCATTGAGCACTACTGTTCTTAAACCCACAGCATTTGGTTTTATTGTCTTTTATAAGACAGGGCTGTGTTCTTTGCCATTCAGTGTTGATTTCTGGAGCATAGTTCTGTTGGCATTGCAAAAGCAGTATCTTGGGTTCTGCATGAGCAAGTGACATGACCCTGATTCAATGCTTTAATATTCCTTCCAAGTATATTGAATAAGGCGGCATAACTTTAATCAAACTCAAATATAAACACACTTGTCTGAAATACTCTAAAAAAAGATGGCTTTTAGTGTTTGTTTCTCTTCTGATTGTGATCTCAGAGAAGTAAAGGCTTAGGTGTTGTAGATGTTTGTGAACAACTGCCATGAGTGCGCTGCTCTGGCAGTTAAGTGGCCGCTGTTAACTCAGACCAGACAAACTGCCTTCAGGAAGGATAGATAACTCTACAACTGTTGTTTAAAAGCTTCTTTCGTGTGGGTCCTGTACTTCATCAGTAGAGAGGAATTATTTGCTCCTCAATACCTTTCAACCATATTGTGCATGCCCCATGAAATTTGGTTCTCTCCAGAACAAATGTGCTCTCAAGCTCTGTACCTTTTTATCTTGCCTCTTTAAGGAGAATTCTCTTCCCCTCTAACTTAAATTGTCAGCATACCCGAAGCTTGATTAGAAGGATTATCACTTTCTGTCTCTTAGAGGAGACTTTTTGTCTACCCATCTTTGTGCTGTGTAAATCGTAACATAATTGTGCAATATGCAAATGAAACTGCTAATACAGCACTAAGGGGGGAAAAAAAGATTTAAAAGTTCAACTGTCTCCCACTTGCCTCAGAAATGGTGCAGGAGCGCGATACCCAAACGCTCCATCTGTCCGCTGCTTCTC